>NW_027365447.1:0-113211 GCF_046119375.1 Phyllobates terribilis
ATTGAAAAACATCATGTTATTCATATACCAGAAATGTTTGAAGCTACTGACTGAATGAAAGGAGCTGGCATCTCACTCTCTTTGAATCTTCTTTATCATGCTAAGAGGAGCAGGAAAAAGCAAAAAATTTCAGAATTGCACCTTGCAATGCGGAGAAATTACTGTTTGTGCATTTACAATATTCATTGATTTTTGCCATTGAAAAACGTCCAGAAATGATTGAAGCTACTGACTGAATGAAAAGAGCTGGCATCTCACTCTCTTTGAATCTTGTTTATCACGCTAAGAGGAGCAGGAAAAAGCAAAAAATTTCAGAATTGCACCTTGCAATGCGGAGAAATTACTGTTTGTGCATTTACAATATTCATTGATTTTTGCCATTGAAAAACGTCCAGAAATGATTGAAGCTACTGACTGAATGAAAGGAGCTGGCATCTCACTCTCTTTGAATCTTCTTTATCATGCTAAGAGGAGCAGGAAAAAGCAAAAAATTTCAGAATTGCACCTTGCAATGCGGAGAAATTACTGTTTGTGCATTTACAATATTCATTGATTTTTGCCATTGAAAAACATCATGTTATTCATATACCAGAAATGATTGAAGCTACTGACTGAATGAAAGGAGCTGGCATCTCACTCTCTTTGAATCTTCTTTATCATGCTAAGAGGAGCAGGAAAAAGCAAAAAATTTCAGAATTGCACCTTGCAATGCGGAGAAATTACTGTTTGTGCATTTACAATATTCAATGATTTTTGCCATTGAAAAACGTCCAGAAATGATTGAAGCTACTGACTGAATGAAAGGAGCTGGCATCTCACTCTCTTTGAATCTTCTTTATCATGCTAAGAGGAGCAGGAAAAAGCAAAAAATTTCAGAATTGCACCTTGCAATGCGGAGAAATTACTGTTTGTGCATTTACAATATTCATTGATTTTTGCCATTGAAAAACATCATGTTATTCATATTCCAGAAATGATTGAAGCTACTGACTGAATGAAAGGAGCTGGCATCTCACTCTCTTTGAATCTTCTTTATCATGCTAAGAGGAGCAGGAAAAAGCAAAAAATTTCAGAATTGCACCTTGCAATGCGGAGAAATTACTGTTTGTGCATTTACAATATTCAATGATTTTTGCCATTGAAAAACGTCCAGAAATGATTGAAGCTACTGACTGAATGAAAGGAGCTGGCATCTCACTCTCTTTGAATCTTCTTTATCATGCTAAGAGGAGCAGGAAAAAGCAAAAAATTTCAGAATTGCACCTTGCAATGCGGAGAAATTACTGTTTGTGCATTTACAATATTCATTGATTTTTGCCATTGAAAAACATCATGTTATTCATATACCAGAAATGTTTGAAGCTACTGACTGAATGAAAGGAGCTGGCATCTCACTCTCTTTGAATCTTCTTTATCATGCTAAGAGGAGCAGGAAAAAGCAAAAAATTTCAGAATTGCACCTTGCAATGCGGAGAAATTACTGTTTGTGCATTTACAATATTCATTGATTTTTGCCATTGAAAAACATCATGTTATTCATATACCAGAAATGTTTGAAGCTACTGACTGAATGAAAGGAGCTGGCATCTCACTCTCTTTGAATCTTCTTTATCATGCTAAGAGGAGCAGGAAAAAGCAAAAAATTTCAGAATTGCACCTTGCAATGCGGAGAAATTACTGTTTGTGCATTTACAATATTCATTTATTTTTGCCATTGAAAAACGTCCAGAAATGATTGAAGCTACTGACTGAATGAAAGGAGCTGGCATCTCACTCTCTTTGAATCTTCTTTATCATGCTAAGAGGAGCAGGAAAAAGCAAAAAATTTCAGAATTGCACCTTGCAATGCGGAGAAATTACTGTTTGTGCATTTACAATATTCATTGATTTTTGCCATTGAAAAATGTCCAGAAATGATTGAAGCTACTGACTGAATGAAAGGAGCTGGCATCTCACTCTCTTTGAATCTTCTTTATCATGCTAAGAGGAGCAGGAAAAAGCAAAAAATTTCAGAATTGCACCTTGCAATGCGGAGAAATTACTGTTTGTGCATTTACAATATTCATTGATTTTTGCCATTGAAAAACATCATGTTATTCATATACCAGAAATGATTGAAGCTACTGACTGAATGAAAGGAGCTGGCATCTCACTCTCTTTGAATCTTCTTTATCATGCTAAGAGGAGCAGGAAAAAGCAAAAAATTTCAGAATTGCACCTTGCAATGCGGAGAAATTACTGTTTGTGCATTTACAATATTCAATGATTTTTGCCATTGAAAAACGTCCAGAAATGATTGAAGCTACTGACTGAATGAAAGGAGCTGGCATCTCACTCTCTTTGAATCTTCTTTATCATGCTAAGAGGAGCAGGAAAAAGCAAAAAATTTCAGAATTGCACCTTGCAATGCGGAGAAATTACTGTTTGTGCATTTACAATATTCATTGATTTTTGCCATTGAAAAACATCATGTTATTCATATTCCAGAAATGATTGAAGCTACTGACTGAATGAAAGGAGCTGGCATCTCACTCTCTTTGAATCTTCTTTATCATGCTAAGAGGAGCAGGAAAAAGCAAAAAATTTCAGAATTGCACCTTGCAATGCGGAGAAATTACTGTTTGTGCATTTACAATATTCAATGATTTTTGCCATTGAAAAACGTCCAGAAATGATTGAAGCTACTGACTGAATGAAAGGAGCTGGCATCTCACTCTCTTTGAATCTTCTTTATCATGCTAAGAGGAGCAGGAAAAAGCAAAAAATTTCAGAATTGCACCTTGCAATGCGGAGAAATTACTGTTTGTGCATTTACAATATTCATTGATTTTTGCCATTGAAAAACATCATGTTATTCATATACCAGAAATGTTTGAAGCTACTGACTGAATGAAAGGAGCTGGCATCTCACTCTCTTTGAATCTTCTTTATCATGCTAAGAGGAGCAGGAAAAAGCAAAAAATTTCAGAATTGCACCTTGCAATGCGGAGAAATTACTGTTTGTGCATTTACAATATTCATTGATTTTTGCCATTGAAAAACCATGTTATTCATATACCAGAAATGTTTGAAGCTACTGACTGAATGAAAGGAGCTGGCATCTCACTCTCTTTGAATCTTCTTTATCATGCTAAGAGGAGCAGGAAAAAGCAAAAAATTTCAGAATTGCACCTTGCAATGCGGAGAAATTACTGTTTGTGCATTTACAATATTCATTTATTTTTGCCATTGAAAAACGTCCAGAAATGATTGAAGCTACTGACTGAATGAAAGGAGCTGGCATCTCACTCTCTTTGAATCTTCTTTATCATGCTAAGAGGAGCAGGAAAAAGCAAAAAATTTCAGAATTGCACCTTGCAATGCGGAGAAATTACTGTTTGTGCATTTACAATATTCATTGATTTTTGCCATTGAAAAACGTCCAGAAATGATTGAAGCTACTGACTGAATGAAAGGAGCTGGCATCTCACTCTCTTTGAATCTTCTTTATCATGCTAAGAGGAGCAGGAAAAAGCAAAAAATTTCAGAATTGCACCTTGCAATGCGGAGAAATTACTGTTTGTGCATTTACAATATTCATTGATTTTTGCCATTGAAAAACGTCCAGAAATGATTGAAGCTACTGACTGAATGAAAGGAGCTGGCATCTCACTCTCTTTGAATCTTCTTTATCATGCTAAGAGGAGCAGGAAAAAGCAAAAAATTTCAGAATTGCACCTTGCAATGCGGAGAAATTACTGTTTGTGCATTTACAATATTCATTGATTTTTGCCATTGAAAAACATCATGTTATTCATATACCAGAAATGATTGAAGCTACTGACTGAATGAAAGGAGCTGGCATCTCACTCTCTTTGAATCTTCTTTATCATGCTAAGAGGAGCAGGAAAAAGCAAAAAATTTCAGAATTGCACCTTGCAATGCGGAGAAATTACTGTTTGTGCATTTACAATATTCAATGATTTTTGCCATTGAAAAACGTCCAGAAATGATTGAAGCTACTGACTGAATGAAAGGAGCTGACATCTCACTCTCTTTGAATCTTCTTTATCATGCTAAGAGGAGCAGGAAAAAGCAAAAAATTTCAGAATTGCACCTTGCAATGCGGAGAAATTACTGTTTGTGCATTTACAATATTCATTGATTTTTGCCATTGAAAAACATCATGTTATTCATATTCCAGAAATGATTGAAGCTACTGACTGAATGAAAGGAGCTGGCATCTCACTCTCTTTGAATCTTCTTTATCATGCTAAGAGGAGCAGGAAAAAGCAAAAAATTTCAGAATTGCACCTTGCAATGCGGAGAAATTACTGTTTGTGCATTTACAATATTCAATGATTTTTGCCATTGAAAAACGTCCAGAAATGATTGAAGCTACTGACTGAATGAAAGGAGCTGGCATCTCACTCTCTTTGAATCTTCTTTATCATGCTAAGAGGAGCAGGAAAAAGCAAAAAATTTCAGAATTGCACCTTGCAATGCGGAGAAATTACTGTTTGTGCATTTACAATATTCATTGATTTTTGCCATTGAAAAACATCATGTTATTCATATTCCAGAAATGATTGAAGCTACTGACTGAATGAAAGGAGCTGGCATCTCACTCTCTTTGAATCTTCTTTATCATGCTGAGGAGCAGGAAAAAGCAAAAAATTTCAGAATTGCACCTTGCAATGCGGAGAAATTACTGTTTGTGCATTTACAATATTCAATGATTTTTGCCATTGAAAAACGTCCAGAAATGATTGAAGCTACTGACTGAATGAAAGGAGCTGGCATCTCACTCTCTTTGAATCTTCTTTATCATGCTAAGAGGAGCAGGAAAAAGCAAAAAATCTCAGAATTGCACCTTGCAATGCGGAGAAATTACTGTTTGTGCATTTACAATATTCATTGATTTTTGCCATTGAAAAACATGTTATTCATATTCCAGAAATGATTGAAGCTACTGACTGAATGAAAGGAGCTGGCATCTCACTCTCTTTGAATCTTCTTTATCATGCTAAGAGGAGCAGGAAAAAGCAAAAAATTTCAGAATTGCACCTTGCAATGCGGAGAAATTACTGTTTGTGCATTTACAATATTCAATGATTTTTGCCATTGAAAAACGTCCAGAAATGATTGAAGCTACTGACTGAATGAAAGGAGCTGGCATCTCACTCTCTTTGAATCTTCTTTATCATGCTAAGAGGAGCAGGAAAAAGCAAAAAATCTCAGAATTGCACCTTGCAATGCGGAGAAATTACTGTTTGTGCATTTACAATATTCATTGATTTTTGCCATTGAAAAACATCATGTTATTCATATTCCAGAAATGATTGAAGCTACTGACTGAATGAAAGGAGCTGGCATCTCACTCTCTTTGAATCTTCTTTATCATGCTAAGAGGAGCAGGAAAAAGCAAAAAATTTCAGAATTGCACCTTGCAATGCGGAGAAATTACTGTTTGTGCATTTACAATATTCAATGATTTTTGCCATTGAAAAACGTCCAGAAATGATTGAAGCTACTGACTGAATGAAAGGAGCTGGCATCTCACTCTCTTTGAATCTTCTTTATCATGCTAAGAGGAGCAGGAAAAAGCAAAAAATTTCAGAATTGCACCTTGCAATGCGGAGAAATTACTGTTTGTGCATTTACAATATTCATTGATTTTTGCCATTGAAAAACATCATGTTATTCATATACCAGAAATGTTTGAAGCTACTGACTGAATGAAAGGAGCTGGCATCTCACTCTCTTTGAATCTTCTTTATCATGCTAAGAGGAGCAGGAAAAAGCAAAAAATTTCAGAATTGCACCTTGCAATGCGGAGAAATTACTGTTTGTGCATTTACAATATTCATTGATTTTTGCCATTGAAAAACGTCCAGAAATGATTGTAGCTACTGACTGAATGAAAGGAGCTGGCATCTCACTCTCTTTGAATCTTCTTTAACATGCTAAGAGGAGCAGGAAAAAGCAAAAAATTTCAGAATTGCACCTTGCAATGCGGAGAAATTACTGTTTGTGCATTTACAATATTCATTGATTTTTGCCATTGAAAAACGTCCAGAAATGATTGAAGCTACTGACTGAATGAAAGGAGCTGGCATCTCACTCTCTTTGAATCTTCTTTATCATGCTAAGAGGAGCAGGAAAAAGCAAAAAATTTCAGAATTGCACCTTGCAATGCGGAGAAATTACTGTTTGTGCATTTACAATATTCATTGATTTTTGCCATTGAAAAACATCATGTTATTCATATTCCAGAAATGATTGAAGCTACTGACTGAATGAAAGGAGCTGGCATCTCAGTCTCTTTGAATCTTCTTTATCATGCTAAGAGGAGCAGGAAAAAGCAAAAAATTTCAGAATTGCACCTTGCAATGCGGAGAAATTACTGTTTGTGCATTTACAATATTCAATGATTTTTGCCATTGAAAAACGTCCAGAAATGATTGAAGCTACTGACTGAATGAAAGGAGCTGGCATCTCACTCTCTTTGAATCTTCTTTATCATGCTAAGAGGAGCAGGAAAAAGCAAAAAATCTCAGAATTGCACCTTGCAATGCGGAGAAATTACTGTTTGTGCATTTACAATATTCATTGATTTTTGCCATTGAAAAACATCATGTTATTCATATACCAGAAATGTTTGAAGCTACTGACTGAATGAAAGGAGCTGGCATCTCACTCTCTTTGAATCTTCTTTATCATGCTAAGAGGAGCAGGAAAAAGCAAAAAATTTCAGAATTGCACCTTGCAATGCGGAGAAATTACTGTTTGTGTATTTACAATATTCATTGATTTTTGCCATTGAAAAACGTCCAGAAATGATTGTAGCTACTGACTGAATGAAAGGAGCTGGCATCTCACTCTCTTTGAATCTTCTTTATCATGCTAAGAGGAGCAGGAAAAAGCAAAAAATTTCAGAATTGCACCTTGCAATGCGGAGAAATTACTGTTTGTGCATTTACAATATTCATTGATTTTTGCCATTGAAAAACGTCCAGAAATGATTGAAGCTACTGACTGAATGAAAGGAGCTGGCATCTCACTCTCTTTGAATCTTGTTTATCATGCTAAGAGGAGCAGGAAAAAGCAAAAAATTTCAGAATTGCATCTTGCAATGCGGAGAAATTACTGTTTGTGCATTTACAATATTCATTGATTTTTGCCATTGAAAAACGTCCAGAAATGATTGAAGCTACTGACTGAATGAAAGGAGCTGGCATCTCACTCTCTTTGAATCTTCTTTATCATGCTAAGAGGAGCAGGAAAAAGCAAAAAATTTCAGAATTGCACCTTGCAATGCGGAGAAATTACTGTTTGTGCATTTACAATATTCATTGATTTTTGCCATTGAAAAACATCATGTTATTCATATTCCAGAAATGATTGAAGCTACTGACTGAATGAAAGGAGCTGGCATCTCACTCTCTTTGAATCTTCTTTATCATGCTAAGAGGAGCAGGAAAAAGCAAAAAATTTCAGAATTGCACCTTGCAATGCGGAGAAATTACTGTTTGTGCATTTACAATATTCAATGATTTTTGCCATTGAAAAACGTCCAGAAATGATTGAAGCTACTGACTGAATGAAAGGAGCTGGCATCTCACTCTCTTTGAATCTTCTTTATCATGCTAAGAGGAGCAGGAAAAAGCAAAAAATTTCAGAATTGCACCTTGCAATGCGGAGAAATTACTGTTTGTGCATTTACAATATTCATTGATTTTTGCCATTGAAAAACATCATGTTATTCATATACCAGAAATGTTTGAAGCTACTGACTGAATGAAAGGAGCTGGCATCTCACTCTCTTTGAATCTTCTTTATCATGCTAAGAGGAGCAGGAAAAAGCAAAAAATTTCAGAATTGCACCTTGCAATGCGGAGAAATTACTGTTTGTGCATTTACAATATTCATTGATTTTTGCCATTGAAAAACGTCCAGAAATGATTGTAGCTACTGGCTGAATGAAAGGAGCTGGCATCTCACTCTCTTTGAATCTTCTTTATCATGCTAAGAGGAGCAGGAAAAAGCAAAAAATTTCAGAATTGCACCTTGCAATGCGGAGAAATTACTGTTTGTGCATTTACAATATTCATTGATTTTTGCCATTGAAAAACGTCCAGAAATGATTGAAGCTACTGACTGAATGAAAGGAGCTGGCATCTCACTCTCTTTGAATCTTGTTTATCATGCTAAGAGGAGCAGGAAAAAGCAAAAAATTTCAGAATTGCACCTTGCAATGCGGAGAAATTACTGTTTGTGCATTTACAATATTCATTGATTTTTGCCATTGAAAAACGTCCAGAAATGATTGAAGCTACTGACTGAATGAAAGGAGCTGGCATCTCACTCTTTGAATCTTCTTTATCATGCTAAGAGGAGCAGGAAAAAGCAAAAAATTTCAGAATTGCACCTTGCAATGCGGAGAAATTACTGTTTGTGCATTTACAATATTCATTGATTTTTGCCATTGAAAAACATCATGTTATTCATATACCAGAAATGTTTGAAGCTACTGACTGAATGAAAGGAGCTGGCATCTCACTCTCTTTGAGTCTTCTTTATCATGCTAAGAGGAGCAGAAAAAAGCAAAAAATTTCAGAATTGCACCTTGCAATGCGGAGAAATTACTGTTTGTGCATTTACAATATTCATTGATTTTTGCCATTGAAAAACATCATGTTATTCATATTCCAGAAATGATTGAAGCTACTGACTGAATGAAAGGAGCTGGCATCTCACTCTCTTTGAATCTTCTTTATCATGCTAAGAGGAGCAGGAAAAAGCAAAAAATTTCAGAATTGCACCTTGCAATGCGGAGAAATTACTGTTTGTGCATTTACAATATTCAATGATTTTTGCCATTGAAAAACGTCCAGAAATGATTGAAGCTACTGACTGAATGAAAGGAGCTGGCATCTCACTCTCTTTGAATCTTCTTTATCATGCTAAGAGGAGCAGGAAAAAGCAAAAAATTTCAGAATTGCACCTTGCAATGCGGAGAAATTACTGTTTGTGCATTTACAATATTCATTGATTTTTGCCATTGAAAATCATCATGTTATTCATATTCCAGAAATGATTGAAGCTACTGACTGAATGAAAGGAGCTGGCATCTCACTCTCTTTGAATCTTCTTTATCATGCTGAGGAGCAGGAAAAAGCAAAAAATTTCAGAATTGCACCTTGCAATGCGGAGAAATTACTGTTTGTGCATTTACAATATTCAATGATTTTTGCCATTGAAAAACGTCCAGAAATGATTGAAGCTACTGACTGAATGAAAGGAGCTGGCATCTCACTCTCTTTGAATCTTCTTTATCATGCTAAGAGGAGCAGGAAAAAGCAAAAAATCTCAGAATTGCACCTTGCAATGCGGAGAAATTACTGTTTGTGCATTTACAATATTCATTGATTTTTGCCATTGAAAAACATCATGTTATTCATATTCCAGAAATGATTGAAGCTACTGACTGAATGAAAGGAGCTGGCATCTCACTCTCTTTGAATCTTCTTTATCATGCTAAGAGGAGCAGGAAAAAGCAAAAAATTTCAGAATTGCACCTTGCAATGCGGAGAAATTACTGTTTGTGCATTTACAATATTCAATGATTTTTGCCATTGAAAAACGTCCAGAAATGATTGAAGCTACTGACTGAATGAAAGGAGCTGGCATCTCACTCTCTTTGAATCTTCTTTATCATGCTAAGAGGAGCAGGAAAAAGCAAAAAATTTCAGAATTGCACCTTGCAATGCGGAGAAATTACTGTTTGTGCATTTACAATATTCATTGATTTTTGCCATTGAAAAACATCATGTTATTCATATACCAGAAATGTTTGAAGCTACTGACTGAATGAAAGGAGCTGGCATCTCACTCTCTTTGAATCTTCTTTATCATGCTAAGAGGAGCAGGAAAAAGCAAAAAATTTCAGAATTGCACCTTGCAATGCGGAGAAATTACTGTTTGTGCATTTACAATATTCATTGATTTTTGCCATTGAAAAACGTCCAGAAATGATTGTAGCTACTGACTGAATGAAAGGAGCTGGCATCTCACTCTCTTTGAATCTTCTTTAACATGCTAAGAGGAGCAGGAAAAAGCAAAAAATTTCAGAATTGCACCTTGCAATGCGGAGAAATTACTGTTTGTGCATTTACAATATTCATTGATTTTTGCCATTGAAAAACGTCCAGAAATGATTGAAGCTACTGACTGAATGAAAGGAGCTGGCATCTCACTCTCTTTGAATCTTCTTTATCATGCTAAGAGGAGCAGGAAAAAGCAAAAAATTTCAGAATTGCACCTTGCAATGCGGAGAAATTACTGTTTGTGCATTTACAATATTCATTGATTTTTGCCATTGAAAAACATCATGTTATTCATATTCCAGAAATGATTGAAGCTACTGACTGAATGAAAGGAGCTGGCATCTCAGTCTCTTTGAATCTTCTTTATCATGCTAAGAGGAGCAGGAAAAAGCAAAAAATTTCAGAATTGCACCTTGCAATGCGGAGAAATTACTGTTTGTGCATTTACAATATTCAATGATTTTTGCCATTGAAAAACGTCCAGAAATGATTGAAGCTACTGACTGAATGAAAGGAGCTGGCATCTCACTCTCTTTGAATCTTCTTTATCATGCTAAGAGGAGCAGGAAAAAGCAAAAAATCTCAGAATTGCACCTTGCAATGCGGAGAAATTACTGTTTGTGCATTTACAATATTCATTGATTTTTGCCATTGAAAAACATCATGTTATTCATATACCAGAAATGTTTGAAGCTACTAACTGAATGAAAGGAGCTGGCATCTCACTCTCTTTGAATCTTCTTTATCATGCTAAGAGGAGCAGGAAAAAGCAAAAAATTTCAGAATTGCACCTTGCAATGCGGAGAAATTACTGTTTGTGTATTTACAATATTCATTGATTTTTGCCATTGAAAAACGTCCAGAAATGATTGTAGCTACTGACTGAATGAAAGGAGCTGGCATCTCACTCTCTTTGAATCTTCTTTATCATGCTAAGAGGAGCAGGAAAAAGCAAAAAATTTCAGAATTGCACCTTGCAATGCGGAGAAATTACTGTTTGTGCATTTACAATATTCATTGATTTTTGCCATTGAAAAACGTCCAGAAATGATTGAAGCTACTGACTGAATGAAAGGAGCTGGCATCTCACTCTCTTTGAATCTTGTTTATCATGCTAAGAGGAGCAGGAAAAAGCAAAAAATTTCAGAATTGCATCTTGCAATGCGGAGAAATTACTGTTTGTGCATTTACAATATTCATTGATTTTTGCCATTGAAAAACGTCCAGAAATGATTGAAGCTACTGACTGAATGAAAGGAGCTGGCATCTCACTCTCTTTGAATCTTCTTTATCATGCTAAGAGGAGCAGGAAAAAGCAAAAAATTTCAGAATTGCACCTTGCAATGCGGAGAAATTACTGTTTGTGCATTTACAATATTCATTGATTTTTGCCATTGAAAAACATCATGTTATTCATATTCCAGAAATGATTGAAGCTACTGACTGAATGAAAGGAGCTGGCATCTCACTCTCTTTGAATCTTCTTTATCATGCTAAGAGGAGCAGGAAAAAGCAAAAAATTTCAGAATTGCACCTTGCAATGCGGAGAAATTACTGTTTGTGCATTTACAATATTCAATGATTTTTGCCATTGAAAAACGTCCAGAAATGATTGAAGCTACTGACTGAATGAAAGGAGCTGGCATCTCACTCTCTTTGAATCTTCTTTATCATGCTAAGAGGAGCAGGAAAAAGCAAAAAATTTCAGAATTGCACCTTGCAATGCGGAGAAATTACTGTTTGTGCATTTACAATATTCATTGATTTTTGCCATTGAAAAACATCATGTTATTCATATACCAGAAATGTTTGAAGCTACTGACTGAATGAAAGGAGCTGGCATCTCACTCTCTTTGAATCTTCTTTATCATGCTAAGAGGAGCAGGAAAAAGCAAAAAATTTCAGAATTGCACCTTGCAATGCGGAGAAATTACTGTTTGTGCATTTACAATATTCATTGATTTTTGCCATTGAAAAACGTCCAGAAATGATTGTAGCTACTGACTGAATGAAAGGAGCTGGCATCTCACTCTCTTTGAATCTTCTTTATCATGCTAAGAGGAGCAGGAAAAAGCAAAAAATTTCAGAATTGCACCTTGCAATGCGGAGAAATTACTGTTTGTGCATTTACAATATTCATTGATTTTTGCCATTGAAAAACGTCCAGAAATGATTGAAGCTACTGACTGAATGAAAGGAGCTGGCATCTCACTCTCTTTGAATCTTGTTTATCATGCTAAGAGGAGCAGGAAAAAGCAAAAAATTTCAGAATTGCACCTTGCAATGCGGAGAAATTACTGTTTGTGCATTTACAATATTCATTGATTTTTGCCATTGAAAAACGTCCAGAAATGATTGAAGCTACTGACTGAATGAAAGGAGCTGGCATCTCACTCTTTGAATCTTCTTTATCATGCTAAGAGGAGCAGGAAAAAGCAAAAAATTTCAGAATTGCACCTTGCAATGCGGAGAAATTACTGTTTGTGCATTTACAATATTCATTGATTTTTGCCATTGAAAAACATCATGTTATTCATATACCAGAAATGTTTGAAGCTACTGACTGAATGAAAGGAGCTGGCATCTCACTCTCTTTGAGTCTTCTTTATCATGCTAAGAGGAGCAGAAAAAAGCAAAAAATTTCAGAATTGCACCTTGCAATGCGGAGAAATTACTGTTTGTGCATTTACAATATTCATTGATTTTTGCCATTGAAAAACATCATGTTATTCATATTCCAGAAATGATTGAAGCTACTGACTGAATGAAAGGAGCTGGCATCTCACTCTCTTTGAATCTTCTTTATCATGCTAAGAGGAGCAGGAAAAAGCAAAAAATTTCAGAATTGCACCTTGCAATGCGGAGAAATTACTGTTTGTGCATTTACAATATTCAATGATTTTTGCCATTGAAAAACGTCCAGAAATGATTGAAGCTACTGACTGAATGAAAGGAGCTGGCATCTCACTCTCTTTGAATCTTCTTTATCATGCTAAGAGGAGCAGGAAAAAGCAAAAAATTTCAGAATTGCACCTTGCAATGCGGAGAAATTACTGTTTGTGCATTTACAATATTCATTGATTTTTGCCATTGAAAAACATCATGTTATTCATATACCAGAAATGTTTGAAGCTACTGACTGAATGAAAGGAGCTGGCATCTCACTCTCTTTGAATCTTCTTTATCATGCTAAGAGGAGCAGGAAAAAGCAAAAAATTTCAGAATTGCACCTTGCAATGCGGAGAAATTACTGTTTGTGCATTTACAATATTCATTGATTTTTGCCATTCAAAAACCATGTTATTCATATACCAGAAATGTTTGAAGCTACTGACTGAATGAAAGGAGCTGGCATCTCACTCTCTTTGAATCTTCTTTATCATGCTAAGAAGAGCAGGAAAAAGCAAAAAATTTCAGAATTGCACCTTGCAATGCGGAGAAATTACTGTTTGTGCATTTACAATATTCATTTATTTTTGCCATTGAAAAACGTCCAGAAATGATTGAAGCTACTGACTGAATGAAAGGAGCTGGCATCTCACTCTCTTTGAATCTTCTTTATCATGCTAAGAGGAGCAGGAAAAAGCAAAAAATTTCAGAATTGCACCTTGCAATGCGGAGAAATTACTGTTTGTGCATTTACAATATTCATTGATTTTTGCCATTGAAAAACGTCCAGAAATGATTGAAGCTACTGACTGAATGAAAGGAGCTGGCATCTCACTCTCTTTGAATCTTCTTTATCATGCTAAGAGGAGCAGGAAAAAGCAAAAAATTTCAGAATTGCACCTTGCAATGCGGAGAAATTACTGTTTGTGCATTTACAATATTCATTGATTTTTGCCATTGAAAAACGTCCAGAAATGATTGAAGCTACTGACTGAATGAAAGGAGCTGGCATCTCACTCTCTTTGAATCTTCTTTATCATGCTAAGAGGAGCAGGAAAAAGCAAAAAATTTCAGAATTGCACCTTGCAATGCGGAGAAATTACTGTTTGTGCATTTACAATATTCATTGATTTTTGCCATTGAAAAACATCATGTTATTCATATACCAGAAATGATTGAAGCTACTGACTGAATGAAAGGAGCTGGCATCTCACTCTCTTTGAATCTTCTTTATCATGCTAAGAGGAGCAGGAAAAAGCAAAAAATTTCAGAATTGCACCTTGCAATGCGGAGAAATTACTGTTTGTGCATTTACAATATTCAATGATTTTTGCCATTGAAAAACGTCCAGAAATGATTGAAGCTACTGACTGAATGAAAGGAGCTGACATCTCACTCTCTTTGAATCTTCTTTATCATGCTAAGAGGAGCAGGAAAAAGCAAAAAATTTCAGAATTGCACCTTGCAATGCGGAGAAATTACTGTTTGTGCATTTACAATATTCATTGATTTTTGCCATTGAAAAACATCATGTTATTCATATTCCAGAAATGATTGAAGCTACTGACTGAATGAAAGGAGCTGGCATCTCACTCTCTTTGAATCTTCTTTATCATGCTAAGAGGAGCAGGAAAAAGCAAAAAATTTCAGAATTGCACCTTGCAATGCGGAGAAATTACTGTTTGTGCATTTACAATATTCAATGATTTTTGCCATTGAAAAACGTCCAGAAATGATTGAAGCTACTGACTGAATGAAAGGAGCTGGCATCTCACTCTCTTTGAATCTTCTTTATCATGCTAAGAGGAGCAGGAAAAAGCAAAAAATTTCAGAATTGCACCTTGCAATGCGGAGAAATTACTGTTTGTGCATTTACAATATTCATTGATTTTTGCCATTGAAAAACATCATGTTATTCATATTCCAGAAATGATTGAAGCTACTGACTGAATGAAAGGAGCTGGCATCTCACTCTCTTTGAATCTTCTTTATCATGCTAAGAGGAGCAGGAAAAAGCAAAAAATTTCAGAATTGCACCTTGCAATGCGGAGAAATTACTGTTTGTGCATTTACAATATTCAATGATTTTTGCCATTGAAAAACGTCCAGAAATGATTGAAGCTACTGACTGAATGAAAGGAGCTGGCATCTCACTCTCTTTGAATCTTCTTTATCATGCTAAGAGGAGCAGGAAAAAGCAAAAAATCTCAGAATTGCACCTTGCAATGCGGAGAAATTACTGTTTGTGCATTTACAATATTCATTGATTTTTGCCATTGAAAAACATCATGTTATTCATATTCCAGAAATGATTGAAGCTACTGACTGAATGAAAGGAGCTGGCATCTCACTCTCTTTGAATCTTCTTTATCATGCTAAGAGGAGCAGGAAAAAGCAAAAAATTTCAGAATTGCACCTTGCAATGCGGAGAAATTACTGTTTGTGCATTTACAATATTCAATGATTTTTGCCATTGAAAAACGTCCAGAAATGATTGAAGCTACTGACTGAATGAAAGGAGCTGGCATCTCACTCTCTTTGAATCTTCTTTATCATGCTAAGAGGAGCAGGAAAAAGCAAAAAATTTCAGAATTGCACCTTGCAATGCGGAGAAATTACTGTTTGTGCATTTACAATATTCATTGATTTTTGCCATTGAAAAACATCATGTTATTCATATTCCAGAAATGATTGAAGCTACTGACTGAATGAAAGGAGCTGGCATCTCACTCTCTTTGAATCTTCTTTATCATGCTAAGAGGAGCAGGAAAAAGCAAAAAATTTCAGAATTGCACCTTGCAATGCGGAGAAATTACTGTTTGTGCATTTACAATATTCAATGATTTTTGCCATTGAAAAACGTCCAGAAATGATTGAAGCTACTGACTGAATGAAAGGAGCTGGCATCTCACTCTCTTTGAATCTTCTTTATCATGCTAAGAGGAGCAGGAAAAAGCAAAAAATCTCAGAATTGCACCTTGCAATGCGGAGAAATTACTGTTTGTGCATTTACAATATTCATTGATTTTTGCCATTGAAAAACATCATGTTATTCATATACCAGAAATGTTTGAAGCTACTGACTGAATGAAAGGAGCTGGCATCTCACTCTCTTTGAATCTTCTTTATCATGCTAAGAGGAGCAGGAAAAAGCAAAAAATTTCAGAATTGCACCTTGCAATGCGGAGAAATTACTGTTTGTGCATTTACAATATTCATTGATTTTTGCCATTGAAAAACGTCCAGAAATGATTGTAGCTACTGACTGAATGAAAGGAGCTGGCATCTCACTCTCTTTGAATCTTCTTTAACATGCTAAGAGGAGCAGGAAAAAGCAAAAAATTTCAGAATTGCACCTTGCAATGCGGAGAAATTACTGTTTGTGCATTTACAATATTCATTGATTTTTGCCATTGAAAAACGTCCAGAAATGATTGAAGCTACTGACTGAATGAAAGGAGCTGGCATCTCACTCTCTTTGAATCTTCTTTATCATGCTAAGAGGAGCAGGAAAAAGCAAAAAATTTCAGAATTGCACCTTGCAATGCGGAGAAATTACTGTTTGTGCATTTACAATATTCATTGATTTTTGCCATTGAAAAACATCATGTTATTCATATTCCAGAAATGATTGAAGCTACTGACTGAATGAAAGGAGCTGGCATCTCAGTCTCTTTGAATCTTCTTTATCATGCTAAGAGGAGCAGGAAAAAGCAAAAAATTTCAGAATTGCACCTTGCAATGCGGAGAAATTACTGTTTGTGCATTTACAATATTCAATGATTTTTGCCATTGAAAAACGTCCAGAAATGATTGAAGCTACTGACTGAATGAAAGGAGCTGGCATCTCACTCTCTTTGAATCTTCTTTATCATGCTAAGAGGAGCAGGAAAAAGCAAAAAATCTCAGAATTGCACCTTGCAATGCGGAGAAATTACTGTTTGTGCATTTACAATATTCATTGATTTTTGCCATTGAAAAACATCATGTTATTCATATACCAGAAATGTTTGAAGCTACTGACTGAATGAAAGGAGCTGGCATCTCACTCTCTTTGAATCTTCTTTATCATGCTAAGAGGAGCAGGAAAAAGCAAAAAATTTCAGAATTGCACCTTGCAATGCGGAGAAATTACTGTTTGTGTATTTACAATATTCATTGATTTTTGCCATTGAAAAACGTCCAGAAATGATTGTAGCTACTGACTGAATGAAAGGAGCTGGCATCTCACTCTCTTTGAATCTTCTTTATCATGCTAAGAGGAGCAGGAAAAAGCAAAAAATTTCAGAATTGCACCTTGCAATGCGGAGAAATTACTGTTTGTGCATTTACAATATTCATTGATTTTTGCCATTGAGAAACGTCCAGAAATGATTGAAGCTACTGACTGAATGAAAGGAGCTGGCATCTCACTCTCTTTGAATCTTGTTTATCATGCTAAGAGGAGCAGGAAAAAGCAAAAAATTTCAGAATTGCATCTTGCAATGCGGAGAAATTACTGTTTGTGCATTTACAATATTCATTGATTTTTGCCATTGAAAAACGTCCAGAAATGATTGAAGCTACTGACTGAATGAAAGGAGCTGGCATCTCACTCTCTTTGAATCTTCTTTATCATGCTAAGAGGAGCAGGAAAAAGCAAAAAATTTCAGAATTGCACCTTGCAATGCGGAGAAATTACTGTTTGTGCATTTACAATATTCATTGATTTTTGCCATTGAAAAACATCATGTTATTCATATTCCAGAAATGATTGAAGCTACTGACTGAATGAAAGGAGCTGGCATCTCACTCTCTTTGAATCTTCTTTATCATGCTAAGAGGAGCAGGAAAAAGCAAAAAATTTCAGAATTGCACCTTGCAATGCGGAGAAATTACTGTTTGTGCATTTACAATATTCAATGATTTTTGCCATTGAAAAACGTCCAGAAATGATTGAAGCTACTGACTGAATGAAAGGAGCTGGCATCTCACTCTCTTTGAATCTTCTTTATCATGCTAAGAGGAGCAGGAAAAAGCAAAAAATTTCAGAATTGCACCTTGCAATGCGGAGAAATTACTGTTTGTGCATTTACAATATTCATTGATTTTTGCCATTGAAAAACATCATGTTATTCATATACCAGAAATGTTTGAAGCTACTGACTGAATGAAAGGAGCTGGCATCTCACTCTCTTTGAATCTTCTTTATCATGCTAAGAGGAGCAGGAAAAAGCAAAAAATTTCAGAATTGCACCTTGCAATGCGGAGAAATTACTGTTTGTGCATTTACAATATTCATTGATTTTTGCCATTGAAAAACGTCCAGAAATGATTGTAGCTACTGACTGAATGAAAGGAGCTGGCATCTCACTCTCTTTGAATCTTCTTTATCATGCTAAGAGGAGCAGGAAAAAGCAAAAAATTTCAGAATTGCACCTTGCAATGCGGAGAAATTACTGTTTGTGCATTTACAATATTCATTGATTTTTGCCATTGAAAAACGTCCAGAAATGATTGAAGCTACTGACTGAATGAAAGGAGCTGGCATCTCACTCTCTTTGAATCTTGTTTATCATGCTAAGAGGAGCAGGAAAAAGCAAAAAATTTCAGAATTGCACCTTGCAATGCGGAGAAATTACTGTTTGTGCATTTACAATATTCATTGATTTTTGCCATTGAAAAACGTCCAGAAATGATTGAAGCTACTGACTGAATGAAAGGAGCTGGCATCTCACTCTCTTTGAATCTTCTTTATCATGCTAAGAGGAGCAGGAAAAAGCAAAAAATTTCAGAATTGCACCTTGCAATGCGGAGAAATTACTGTTTGTGCATTTACAATATTCATTGATTTTTGCCATTGAAAAACATCATGTTATTCATATACCAGAAATGTTTGAAGCTACTGACTGAATGAAAGGAGCTGGCATCTCACTCTCTTTGAGTCTTCTTTATCATGCTAAGAGGAGCAGAAAAAAGCAAAAAATTTCAGAATTGCACCTTGCAATGCGGAGAAATTACTGTTTGTGCATTTACAATATTCATTGATTTTTGCCATTGAAAAACATCATGTTATTCATATTCCAGAAATGATTGAAGCTACTGACTGAATGAAAGGAGCTGGCATCTCACTCTCTTTGAATCTTCTTTATCATGCTAAGAGGAGCAGGAAAAAGCAAAAAATTTCAGAATTGCACCTTGCAATGCGGAGAAATTACTGTTTGTGCATTTACAATATTCAATGATTTTTGCCATTGAAAAACGTCCAGAAATGATTGAAGCTACTGACTGAATGAAAGGAGCTGGCATCTCACTCTCTTTGAATCTTCTTTATCATGCTAAGAGGAGCAGGAAAAAGCAAAAAATTTCAGAATTGCACCTTGCAATGCGGAGAAATTACTGTTTGTGCATTTACAATATTCATTGATTTTTGCCATTGAAAAACATCATGTTATTCATATACCAGAAATGTTTGAAGCTACTGACTGAATGAAAGGAGCTGGCATCTCACTCTCTTTGAATCTTCTTTATCATGCTAAGAGGAGCAGGAAAAAGCAAAAAATTTCAGAATTGCACCTTGCAATGCGGAGAAATTACTGTTTGTGCATTTACAATATTCATTGATTTTTGCCATTGAAAAACGTCCAGAAATGATTGTAGCTACTGACTGAATGAAAGGAGCTGGCATCTCACTCTCTTTGAATCTTCTTTATCATGCTAAGAGGAGCAGGAAAAAGCAAAAAATTTCAGAATTGCACCTTGCAATGCGGAGAAATTACTGTTTGTGCATTTACAATATTCATTGATTTTTGCCATTGAAAAACGTCCAGAAATGATTGAAGCTACTGACTGAATGAAAGGAGCTGGCATCTCACTCTCTTTGAATCTTGTTTATCATGCTAAGAGGAGCAGGAAAAAGCAAAAAATTTCAGAATTGCACCTTGCAATGCGGAGAAATTACTGTTTGTGCATTTACAATATTCATTGATTTTTGCCATTGAAAAACGTCCAGAAATGATTGAAGCTACTGACTGAATGAAAGGAGCTGGCATCTCACTCTCTTTGAATCTTCTTTATCATGCTAAGAGGAGCAGGAAAAAGCAAAAAATTTCAGAATTGCACCTTGCAATGCGGAGAAATTACTGTTTGTGCATTTACAATATTCATTGATTTTTGCCATTGAAAAACATCATGTTATTCATATACCAGAAATGTTTGAAGCTACTGACTGAATGAAAGGAGCTGGCATCTCACTCTCTTTGAGTCTTCTTTATCATGCTAAGAGGAGCAGAAAAAAGCAAAAAATTTCAGAATTGCACCTTGCAATGCGGAGAAATTACTGTTTGTGCATTTACAATATTCATTGATTTTTGCCATTGAAAAACATCATGTTATTCATATACCAGAAATGTTTGAAGCTACTGACTGAATGAAAGGAGCTGGCATCTCACTCTCTTTGAATCTTCTTTATCATGCTAAGAGGAGCAGGAAAAAGCAAAAAATTTCAGAATTGCACCTTGCAATGCGGAGAAATTACTGTTTGTGCATTTACAATATTCATTGATTTTTGCCATTGAAAAACGTCCAGAAATGATTGTAGCTACTGACTGAATGAAAGGAGCTGGCATCTCACTCTCTTTGAATCTTCTTTATCATGCTAAGAGGAGCAGGAAAAAGCAAAAAATTTCAGAATTGCACCTTGCAATGCGGAGAAATTACTGTTTGTGCATTTACAATATTCATTGATTTTTGCCATTGAAAAACGTCCAGAAATGATTGAAGCTACTGACTGAATGAAAGGAGCTGGCATCTCACTCTCTTTGAATCTTGTTTATCATGCTAAGAGGAGCAGGAAAAAGCAAAAAATTTCAGAATTGCACCTTGCAATGCGGAGAAATTACTGTTTGTGCATTTACAATATTCATTGATTTTTGCCATTGAAAAACGTCCAGAAATGATTGAAGCTACTGACTGAATGAAAGGAGCTGGCATCTCACTCTCTTTGAATCTTCTTTATCATGCTAAGAGGAGCAGGAAAAAGCAAAAAATTTCAGAATTGCACCTTGCAATGCGGAGAAATTACTGTTTGTGCATTTACAATATTCATTGATTTTTGCCATTGAAAAACATCATGTTATTCATATACCAGAAATGTTTGAAGCTACTGACTGAATGAAAGGAGCTGGCATCTCACTCTCTTTGAGTCTTCTTTATCATGCTAAGAGGAGCAGAAAAAAGCAAAAAATTTCAGAATTGCACCTTGCAATGCGGAGAAATTACTGTTTGTGCATTTACAATATTCATTGATTTTTGCCATTGAAAAACGTCCAGAAATGATTGAAGCTACTGACTGAATGAAAGGAGCTGGCATCTCACTCTCTTTGAATCTTGTTTATCATGCTAAGAGGAGCAGGAAAAAGCAAAAAATTTCAGAATTGCACCTTGCAATGCGGAGAAATTACTGTTTGTGCATTTACAATATTCATTGATTTTTGCCATTGAAAAACGTCCAGAAATGATTGAAGCTACTGACTGAATGAAAGGAGCTGGCATCTCACTCTCTTTGAATCTTCTTTATCATGCTAAGAGGAGCAGGAAAAAGCAAAAAATTTCAGAATTGCACCTTGCAATGCGGAGAAATTACTGTTTGTGCATTTACAATATTCATTGATTTTTGCCATTGAAAAACATCATGTTATTCATATACCAGAAATGATTGAAGCTACTGACTGAATGAAAGGAGCTGGCATCTCACTCTCTTTGAATCTTCTTTATCATGCTAAGAGGAGCAGGAAAAAGCAAAAAATTTCAGAATTGCACCTTGCAATGCGGAGAAATTACTGTTTGTGCATTTACAATATTCATTGATTTTTGCCATTGAAAAACGTCCAGAAATGATTGAAGCTACTGACTGAATGAAAAGAGCTGGCATCTCACTCTCTTTGAATCTTGTTTATCACGCTAAGAGGAGCAGGAAAAAGCAAAAAATTTCAGAATTGCACCTTGCAATGCGGAGAAATTACTGTTTGTGCATTTACAATATTCATTGATTTTTGCCATTGAAAAACGTCCAGAAATGATTGAAGCTACTGACTGAATGAAAGGAGCTGGCATCTCACTCTCTTTGAATCTTCTTTATCATGCTAAGAGGAGCAGGAAAAAGCAAAAAATTTCAGAATTGCACCTTGCAATGCGGAGAAATTACTGTTTGTGCATTTACAATATTCATTGATTTTTGCCATTGAAAAACATCATGTTATTCATATACCAGAAATGATTGAAGCTACTGACTGAATGAAAGGAGCTGGCATCTCACTCTCTTTGAATCTTCTTTATCATGCTAAGAGGAGCAGGAAAAAGCAAAAAATTTCAGAATTGCACCTTGCAATGCGGAGAAATTACTGTTTGTGCATTTACAATATTCAATGATTTTTGCCATTGAAAAACGTCCAGAAATGATTGAAGCTACTGACTGAATGAAAGGAGCTGGCATCTCACTCTCTTTGAATCTTCTTTATCATGCTAAGAGGAGCAGGAAAAAGCAAAAAATTTCAGAATTGCACCTTGCAATGCGGAGAAATTACTGTTTGTGCATTTACAATATTCATTGATTTTTGCCATTGAAAAACATCATGTTATTCATATTCCAGAAATGATTGAAGCTACTGACTGAATGAAAGGAGCTGGCATCTCACTCTCTTTGAATCTTCTTTATCATGCTAAGAGGAGCAGGAAAAAGCAAAAAATTTCAGAATTGCACCTTGCAATGCGGAGAAATTACTGTTTGTGCATTTACAATATTCAATGATTTTTGCCATTGAAAAACGTCCAGAAATGATTGAAGCTACTGACTGAATGAAAGGAGCTGGCATCTCACTCTCTTTGAATCTTCTTTATCATGCTAAGAGGAGCAGGAAAAAGCAAAAAATTTCAGAATTGCACCTTGCAATGGAAGAAATTACTGTTTGTGCATTTACAATATTCATTGATTTTTGCCATTGAAAAACATCATGTTATTCATATACCAGAAATGTTTGAAGCTACTGACTGAATGAAAGGAGCTGGCATCTCACTCTCTTTGAATCTTCTTTATCATGCTAAGAGGAGCAGGAAAAAGCAAAAAATTTCAGAATTGCACCTTGCAATGCGGAGAAATTACTGTTTGTGCATTTACAATATTCATTGATTTTTGCCATTGAAAAACATCATGTCATTCATATACCAGAAATGTTTGAAGCTACTGACTGAATGAAAGGAGCTGGCATCTCACTCTCTTTGAATCTTCTTTATCATGCTAAGAGGAGCAGGAAAAAGCAAAAAATTTCAGAATTGCACCTTGCAATGCGGAGAAATTACTGTTTGTGCATTTACAATATTCATTGATTTTTGCCATTGAAAAACATCATGTTATTCATATTCCAGAAATGATTGAAGCTAATGACTGAATGAAAGGAGCTGGCATCTCACTCTCTTTGAATCTTCTTTATCATGCTAAGAGGAGCAGGAAAAAGCAAAAAATTTCAGAATTGCACCTTGCAATGCGGAGAAATTACTGTTTGTGCATTTACAATATTCAATGATTTTTGCCATTGAAAAACGTCCAGAAATGATTGAAGCTACTGACTGAATGAAAGGAGCTGGCATCTCACTCT
Source organism: Phyllobates terribilis (assembly GCF_046119375.1). Lineage (NCBI taxonomy): Eukaryota > Metazoa > Chordata > Amphibia > Anura > Dendrobatidae > Phyllobates > Phyllobates terribilis. The sequence continues at coordinate 23,609 of NW_027365447.1, forward strand.
CTTTGAATCTTCTTTATCATGCTAAGAGGAGCAGGAAAAAGCAAAAAATTTCAGAATTGCACCTTGCAATGCGGAGAAATTACTGTTTGTGCATTTACAATATTCATTGATTTTTGCCATTGAAAAACATCATGTTATTCATATACCAGAAATGTTTGAAGCTACTGACTGAATGAAAGGAGCTGGCATCTCACTCTCTTTGAATCTTCTTTATCATGCTAAGAGGAGCAGGAAAAAGCAAAAAATTTCAGAATTGCACCTTGCAATGCGGAGAAATTACTGTTTGTGCATTTACAATATTCATTGATTTTTGCCATTGAAAAACGTCCAGAAATGATTGAAGCTACTGACTGAATGAAAGGAGCTGGCATCTCACTCTCTTTGAATCTTCTTTATCATGCTAAGAGGAGCAGGAAAAAGCAAAAAATTTCAGAATTCCACCTTGCAATGCGGAGAAATTACTGTTTGTGCATTTACAATATTCATTGATTTTTGCCATTGAAAAACGTCCAGAAATGATTGAAGCTACTGACTGAATGAAAGGAGCTGGCATCTCACTCTCTTTGAATCTTCTTTATCATGCTAAGAGGAGCAGGAAAAAGCAAAAAATTTCAGAATTGCACCTTGCAATGCGGAGAAATTACTGTTTGTGCATTTACAATATTCATTGATTTTTGCCATTGAAAAACATCATGTTATTCATATTCCAGAAATGATTGAAGCTACTGACTGAATGAAAGGAGCTGGCATCTCACTCTCTTTGAATCTTCTTTATCATGCTAAGAGGAGCAGGAAAAAGCAAAAAATTTCAGAATTGCACCTTGCAATGCGGAGAAATTACTGTTTGTGCATTTACAATATTCAATGATTTTTGCCATTGAAAAACGTCCAGAAATGATTGAAGCTACTGACTGAATGAAAGGAGCTGGCATCTCACTCTCTTTGAATCTTCTTTATCATGCTAAGAGGAGCAGGAAAAAGCAAAAAATTTCAGAATTGCACCTTGCAATGCGGAGAAATTACTGTTTGTGCATTTACAATATTCATTGATTTTTGCCATTGAAAAACATCATGTTATTCATATACCAGAAATGTTTGAAGCTACTGACTGAATGAAAGGAGCTGGCATCTCACTCTCTTTGAATCTTCTTTATCATGCTAAGAGGAGCAGGAAAAAGCAAAAAATTTCAGAATTGCACCTTGCAATGCGGAGAAATTACTGTTTGTGCATTTACAATATTCATTGATTTTTGCCATTGAAAAACGTCCAGAAATGATTGAAGCTACTGACTGAATGAAAAGAGCTGGCATCTCACTCTCTTTGAATCTTGTTTATCACGCTAAGAGGAGCAGGAAAAAGCAAAAAATTTCAGAATTGCACCTTGCAATGCGGAGAAATTACTGTTTGTGCATTTACAATATTCATTGATTTTTGCCATTGAAAAACGTCCAGAAATGATTGAAGCTACTGACTGAATGAAAGGAGCTGGCATCTCACTCTCTTTGAATCTTCTTTATCATGCTAAGAGGAGCAGGAAAAAGCAAAAAATTTCAGAATTGCACCTTGCAATGCGGAGAAATTACTGTTTGTGCATTTACAATATTCATTGATTTTTGCCATTGAAAAACATCATGTTATTCATATACCAGAAATGATTGAAGCTACTGACTGAATGAAAGGAGCTGGCATCTCACTCTCTTTGAATCTTCTTTATCATGCTAAGAGGAGCAGGAAAAAGCAAAAAATTTCAGAATTGCACCTTGCAATGCGGAGAAATTACTGTTTGTGCATTTACAATATTCAATGATTTTTGCCATTGAAAAACGTCCAGAAATGATTGAAGCTACTGACTGAATGAAAGGAGCTGGCATCTCACTCTCTTTGAATCTTCTTTATCATGCTAAGAGGAGCAGGAAAAAGCAAAAAATTTCAGAATTGCACCTTGCAATGCGGAGAAATTACTGTTTGTGCATTTACAATATTCATTGATTTTTGCCATTGAAAAACATCATGTTATTCATATTCCAGAAATGATTGAAGCTACTGACTGAATGAAAGGAGCTGGCATCTCACTCTCTTTGAATCTTCTTTATCATGCTAAGAGGAGCAGGAAAAAGCAAAAAATTTCAGAATTGCACCTTGCAATGCGGAGAAATTACTGTTTGTGCATTTACAATATTCAATGATTTTTGCCATTGAAAAACGTCCAGAAATGATTGAAGCTACTGACTGAATGAAAGGAGCTGGCATCTCACTCTCTTTGAATCTTCTTTATCATGCTAAGAGGAGCAGGAAAAAGCAAAAAATTTCAGAATTGCACCTTGCAATGCGGAGAAATTACTGTTTGTGCATTTACAATATTCATTGATTTTTGCCATTGAAAAACATCATGTTATTCATATTCCAGAAATGATTGAAGCTACTGACTGAATGAAAGGAGCTGGCATCTCACTCTCTTTGAATCTTCTTTATCATGCTAAGAGGAGCAGGAAAAAGCAAAAAATTTCAGAATTGCACCTTGCAATGCGGAGAAATTACTGTTTGTGCATTTACAATATTCATTTATTTTTGCCATTGAAAAACGTCCAGAAATGATTGAAGCTACTGACTGAATGAAAGGAGCTGGCATCTCACTCTCTTTGAATCTTCTTTATCATGCTAAGAGGAGCAGGAAAAAGCAAAAAATTTCAGAATTGCACCTTGCAATGCGGAGAAATTACTGTTTGTGCATTTACAATATTCATTGATTTTTGCCATTGAAAAACATCATGTTATTCATATACCAGAAATGTTTGAAGCTACTGACTGAATGAAAGGAGCTGGCATCTCACTCTCTTTGAATCTTCTTTATCATGCTAAGAGGAGCAGGAAAAAGCAAAAAATTTCAGAATTGCACCTTGCAATGCGGAGAAATTACTGTTTGTGCATTTACAATATTCATTGATTTTTGCCATTGAAAAACGTCCAGAAATGATTGAAGCTACTGACTGAATGAAAAGAGCTGGCATCTCACTCTCTTTGAATCTTGTTTATCACGCTAAGAGGAGCAGGAAAAAGCAAAAAATTTCAGAATTGCACCTTGCAATGCGGAGAAATTACTGTTTGTGCATTTACAATATTCATTGATTTTTGCCATTGAAAAACGTCCAGAAATGATTGAAGCTACTGACTGAATGAAAGGAGCTGGCATCTCACTCTCTTTGAATCTTCTTTATCATGCTAAGAGGAGCAGGAAAAAGCAAAAAATTTCAGAATTGCACCTTGCAATGCGAAGAAATTACTGTTTGTGCATTTACAATATTCATTGATTTTTGCCATTGAAAAACATCATGTTATTCATATACCAGAAATGATTGAAGCTACTGACTGAATGAAAGGAGCTGGCATCTCACTCTCTTTGAATCTTCTTTATCATGCTAAGAGGAGCAGGAAAAAGCAAAAAATTTCAGAATTGCACCTTGCAATGCGGAGAAATTACTGTTTGTGCATTTACAATATTCAATGATTTTTGCCATTGAAAAACGTCCAGAAATGATTGAAGCTACTGACTGAATGAAAGGAGCTGGCATCTCACTCTCTTTGAATCTTCTTTATCATGCTAAGAGGAGCAGGAAAAAGCAAAAAATTTCAGAATTGCACCTTGCAATGCGGAGAAATTACTGTTTGTGCATTTACAATATTCATTGATTTTTGCCATTGAAAAACATCATGTTATTCATATTCCAGAAATGATTGAAGCTACTGACAGAATGAAAGGAGCTGGCATCTCACTCTCTTTGAATCTTCTTTATCATGCTAAGAGGAGCAGGAAAAAGCAAAAAATTTCAGAATTGCACCTTGCAATGCGGAGAAATTACTGTTTGTGCATTTACAATATTCAATGATTTTTGCCATTGAAAAACGTCCAGAAATGATTGAAGCTACTGACTGAATGAAAGGAGCTGGCATCTCACTCTCTTTGAATCTTCTTTATCATGCTAAGAGGAGCAGGAAAAAGCAAAAAATTTCAGAATTGCACCTTGCAATGCGGAGAAATTACTGTTTGTGCATTTACAATATTCATTGATTTTTGCCATTGAAAAACATCATGTTATTCATATACCAGAAATGTTTGAAGCTACTGACTGAATGAAAGGAGCTGGCATCTCACTCTCTTTGAATCTTCTTTATCATGCTAAGAGGAGCAGGAAAAAGCAAAAAATTTCAGAATTGCACCTTGCAATGCGGAGAAATTACTGTTTGTGCATTTACAATATTCAATGATTTTTGCCATTGAAAAACGTCCAGAAATGATTGAAGCTACTGACTGAATGAAAGGAGCTGGCATCTCACTCTCTTTGAATCTTTTTTATCATGCTAAGAGGAGCAGGAAAAAGCAAAAAATTTCAGAATTGCACCTTGCAATGCGGAGAAATTACTGTTTGTGCATTTACAATATTCATTGATTTTTGCCATTGAAAAACATCATGTTATTCATATACCAGAAATGTTTGAAGCTACTGACTGAATGAAAGGAGCTGGCATCTCACTCTCTTTGAATCTTCTTTATATCATGCTAAGAGGAGCAGGAAAAAGCAAAAAATTTCAGAATTGCACCTTGCAATGCGGAGAAATTACTGTTTGTGCATTTACAATATTCATTGATTTTTGCCATTGAAAAACGTCCAGAAATGATTGTAGCTACTGACTGAATGAAAGGAGCTGGCATCTCACTCTCTTTGAATCTTCTTTATCATGCTAAGAGGAGCAGGAAAAAGCAAAAAATTTCAGAATTGCACCTTGCAATGCGGAGAAATTACTGTTTGTGCATTTACAATATTCATTGATTTTTGCCATTGAAAAACGTCCAGAAATGATTGAAGCTACTGACTGAATGAAAGGAGCTGGCATCTCACTCTCTTTGAATCTTGTTTATCATGCTAAGAGGAGCAGGAAAAAGCAAAAAATTTCAGAATTGCATCTTGCAATGCGGAGAAATTACTGTTTGTGCATTTACAATATTCATTGATTTTTGCCATTGAAAAACGTCCAGAAATGATTGAAGCTACTGACTGAATGAAAGGAGCTGGCATCTCACTCTCTTTGAATCTTCTTTATCATGCTAAGAGGAGCAGGAAAAAGCAAAAAATTTCAGAATTGCACCTTGCAATGCGGAGAAATTACTGTTTGTGCATTTACAATATTCATTGATTTTTGCCATTGAAAAACATCATGTTATTCATATTCCAGAAATGATTGAAGCTACTGACTGAATGAAAGGAGCTGGCATCTCACTCTCTTTGAATCTTCTTTATCATGCTAAGAGGAGCAGGAAAAAGCAAAAAATTTCAGAATTGCACCTTGCAATGCGGAGAAATTACTGTTTGTGCATTTACAATATTCAATGATTTTTGCCATTGAAAAACGTCCAGAAATGATTGAAGCTACTGACTGAATGAAAGGAGCTGGCATCTCACTCTCTTTGAATCTTCTTTATCATGCTAAGAGGAGCAGGAAAAAGCAAAAAATTTCAGAATTGCACCTTGCAATGCGGAGAAATTACTGTTTGTGCATTTACAATATTCATTGATTTTTGCCATTGAAAAACATCATGTTATTCATATACCAGAAATGTTTGAAGCTACTGACTGAATGAAAGGAGCTGGCATCTCACTCTCTTTGAATCTTCTTTATCATGCTAAGAGGAGCAGGAAAAAGCAAAAAATTTCAGAATTGCACCTTGCAATGCGGAGAAATTACTGTTTGTGCATTTACAATATTCATTGATTTTTGCCATTGAAAAACGTCCAGAAATGATTGTAGCTACTGACTGAATGAAAGGAGCTGGCATCTCACTCTCTTTGAATCTTCTTTATCATGCTAAGAGGAGCAGGAAAAAGCAAAAAATTTCAGAATTGCACCTTGCAATGCGGAGAAATTACTGTTTGTGCATTTACAATATTCATTGATTTTTGCCATTGAAAAACGTCCAGAAATGATTGAAGCTACTGACTGAATGAAAGGAGCTGGCATCTCACTCTCTTTGAATCTTGTTTATCATGCTAAGAGGAGCAGGAAAAAGCAAAAAATTTCAGAATTGCACCTTGCAATGCGGAGAAATTACTGTTTGTGCATTTACAATATTCATTGATTTTTGCCATTGAAAAACGTCCAGAAATGATTGAAGCTACTGACTGAATGAAAGGAGCTGGCATCTCACTCTCTTTGAATCTTCTTTATCATGCTAAGAGGAGCAGGAAAAAGCAAAAAATTTCAGAATTGCACCTTGCAATGCGGAGAAATTACTGTTTGTGCATTTACAATATTCATTGATTTTTGCCATTGAAAAACATCATGTTATTCATATACCAGAAATGTTTGAAGCTACTGACTGAATGAAAGGAGCTGGCATCTCACTCTCTTTGAGTCTTCTTTATCATGCTAAGAGGAGCAGAAAAAAGCAAAAAATTTCAGAATTGCACCTTGCAATGCGGAGAAATTACTGTTTGTGCATTTACAATATTCATTGATTTTTGCCATTGAAAAACGTCCAGAAATGATTGAAGCTACTGACTGAATGAAAGGAGCTGGCATCTCACTCTCTTTGAATCTTGTTTATCATGCTAAGAGGAGCAGGAAAAAGCAAAAAATTTCAGAATTGCACCTTGCAATGCGGAGAAATTACTGTTTGTGCATTTACAATATTCATTGATTTTTGCCATTGAAAAACGTCCAGAAATGATTGAAGCTACTGACAATGAAAGGAGCTGGCATCTCACTCTCTTTGAATCTTCTTTATCATGCTAAGAGGAGCAGGAAAAAGCAAAAAATTTCAGAATTGCACCTTGCAATGCGGAGAAATTACTGTTTGTGCATTTACAATATTCATTGATTTTTGCCATTGAAAAACATCATGTTATTCATATACCAGAAATGATTGAAGCTACTGACTGAATGAAAGGAGCTGGCATCTCACTCTCTTTGAATCTTCTTTATCATGCTAAGAGGAGCAGGAAAAAGCAAAAAATTTCAGAATTGCACCTTGCAATGCGGAGAAATTACTGTTTGTGCATTTACAATATTCATTGATTTTTGCCATTGAAAAACGTCCAGAAATGATTGAAGCTACTGACTGAATGAAAAGAGCTGGCATCTCACTCTCTTTGAATCTTGTTTATCACGCTAAGAGGAGCAGGAAAAAGCAAAAAATTTCAGAATTGCACCTTGCAATGCGGAGAAATTACTGTTTGTGCATTTACAATATTCATTGATTTTTGCCATTGAAAAACGTCCAGAAATGATTGAAGCTACTGACTGAATGAAAGGAGCTGGCATCTCACTCTCTTTGAATCTTCTTTATCATGCTAAGAGGAGCAGGAAAAAGCAAAAAATTTCAGAATTGCACCTTGCAATGCGGAGAAATTACTGTTTGTGCATTTACAATATTCATTGATTTTTGCCATTGAAAAACATCATGTTATTCATATACCAGAAATGTTTGAAGCTACTGACTGAATGAAAGGAGCTGGCATCTCACTCTCTTTGAGTCTTCTTTATCATGCTAAGAGGAGCAGAAAAAAGCAAAAAATTTCAGAATTGCACCTTGCAATGCGGAGAAATTACTGTTTGTGCATTTACAATATTCATTGATTTTTGCCATTGATAAACATCATGTTATTCATATTCCAGAAATGATTGAAGCTACTGACTGAATGAAAGGAGCTGGCATCTCACTCTCTTTGAATCTTCTTTATCATGCTAAGAGGAGCAGGAAAAAGCAAAAAATTTCAGAATTGCACCTTGCAATGCGGAGAAATTACTGTTTGTGCATTTACAATATTCAATGATTTTTGCCATTGAAAAACGTCCAGAAATGATTGAAGCTACTGACTGAATGAAAGGAGCTGGCATCTCACTCTCTTTGAATCTTCTTTATCATGCTAAGAGGAGCAGGAAAAAGCAAAAAATTTCAGAATTGCACCTTGCAATGCGGAGAAATTACTGTTTGTGCATTTACAATATTCATTGATTTTTGCCATTGAAAAACATCATGTTATTCATATACCAGAAATGTTTGAAGCTACTGACTGAATGAAAGGAGCTGGCATCTCACTCTCTTTGAATCTTCTTTATCATGCTAAGAGGAGCAGGAAAAAGCAAAAAATTTCAGAATTGCACCTTGCAATGCGGAGAAATTACTGTTTGTGCATTTACAATATTCATTGATTTTTGCCATTGAAAAACGTCCAGAAATGATTGTAGCTACTGACTGAATGAAAGGAGCTGGCATCTCACTCTCTTTGAATCTTCTTTATCATGCTAAGAGGAGCAGGAAAAAGCAAAAAATTTCAGAATTGCACCTTGCAATGCGGAGAAATTACTGTTTGTGCATTTACAATATTCATTGATTTTTGCCATTGAAAAACGTCCAGAAATGATTGAAGCTACTGACTGAATGAAAGGAGCTGGCATCTCACTCTCTTTGAATCTTGTTTATCATGCTAAGAGGAGCAGGAAAAAGCAAAAAATTTCAGAATTGCACCTTGCAATGCGGAGAAATTACTGTTTGTGCATTTACAATATTCATTGATTTTTGCCATTGAAAAACGTCCAGAAATGATTGAAGCTACTGACTGAATGAAAGGAGCTGGCATCTCACTCTCTTTGAATCTTCTTTATCATGCTAAGAGGAGCAGGAAAAAGCAAAAAATTTCAGAATTGCACCTTGCAATGCGGAGAAATTACTGTTTGTGCATTTACAATATTCATTGATTTTTGCCATTGAAAAACATCATGTTATTCATATACCAGAAATGTTTGAAGCTACTGACTGAATGAAAGGAGCTGGCATCTCACTCTCTTTGAGTCTTCTTTATCATGCTAAGAGGAGCAGAAAAAAGCAAAAAATTTCAGAATTGCACCTTGCAATGCGGAGAAATTACTGTTTGTGCATTTACAATATTCATTGATTTTTGCCATTGAAAAACATCATGTTATTCATATACCAGAAATGTTTGAAGCTACTGACTGAATGAAAGGAGCTGGCATCTCACTCTCTTTGAATCTTCTTTATCATGCTAAGAGGAGCAGGAAAAAGCAAAAAATTTCAGAATTGCACCTTGCAATGCGGAGAAATTACTGTTTGTGCATTTACAATATTCATTGATTTTTGCCATTGAAAAACATCATGTTATTCATATACCAGAAATGTTTGAAGCTACTGACTGAATGAAAGGAGCTGGCATCTCACTCTCTTTGAATCTTCTTTATCATGCTAAGAGGAGCAGGAAAAAGCAAAAAATTTCAGAATTGCACCTTGCAATGCGGAGAAATTACTGTTTGTGCATTTACAATATTCAATGATTTTTGCCATTGAAAAACGTCCAGAAATGATTGAAGCTACTGACTGAATGAAAGGAGCTGGCATCTCACTCTCTTTGAATCTTCTTTATCATGCTAAGAGGAGCAGGAAAAAGCAAAAAATTTCAGAATTGCACCTTGCAATGCGGAGAAATTACTGTTTGTGCATTTACAATATTCATTGATTTTTGCCATTGAAAAACATCATGTTATTCATATACCAGAAATGTTTGAAGCTACTGACTGAATGAAAGGAGCTGGCATCTCACTCTCTTTGAATCTTCTTTATATCATGCTAAGAGGAGCAGGAAAAAGCAAAAAATTTCAGAATTGCACCTTGCAATGCGGAGAAATTACTGTTTGTGCATTTACAATATTCATTGATTTTTGCCATTGAAAAACGTCCAGAAATGATTGTAGCTACTGACTGAATGAAAGGAGCTGGCATCTCACTCTCTTTGAATCTTCTTTATCATGCTAAGAGGAGCAGGAAAAAGCAAAAAATTTCAGAATTGCACCTTGCAATGCGGAGAAATTACTGTTTGTGCATTTACAATATTCATTGATTTTTGCCATTGAAAAACGTCCAGAAATGATTGAAGCTACTGACTGAATGAAAGGAGCTGGCATCTCACTCTCTTTGAATCTTGTTTATCATGCTAAGAGGAGCAGGAAAAAGCAAAAAATTTCAGAATTGCATCTTGCAATGCGGAGAAATTACTGTTTGTGCATTTACAATATTCATTGATTTTTGCCATTGAAAAACGTCCAGAAATGATTGAAGCTACTGACTGAATGAAAGGAGCTGGCATCTCACTCTCTTTGAATCTTCTTTATCATGCTAAGAGGAGCAGGAAAAAGCAAAAAATTTCAGAATTGCACCTTGCAATGCGGAGAAATTACTGTTTGTGCATTTACAATATTCATTGATTTTTGCCATTGAAAAACATCATGTTATTCATATTCCAGAAATGATTGAAGCTACTGACTGAATGAAAGGAGCTGGCATCTCACTCTCTTTGAATCTTCTTTATCATGCTAAGAGGAGCAGGAAAAAGCAAAAAATTTCAGAATTGCACCTTGCAATGCGGAGAAATTACTGTTTGTGCATTTACAATATTCAATGATTTTTGCCATTGAAAAACGTCCAGAAATGATTGAAGCTACTGACTGAATGAAAGGAGCTGGCATCTCACTCTCTTTGAATCTTCTTTATCATGCTAAGAGGAGCAGGAAAAAGCAAAAAATTTCAGAATTGCACCTTGCAATGCGGAGAAATTACTGTTTGTGCATTTACAATATTCATTGATTTTTGCCATTGAAAAACATCATGTTATTCATATACCAGAAATGTTTGAAGCTACTGACTGAATGAAAGGAGCTGGCATCTCACTCTCTTTGAATCTTCTTTATCATGCTAAGAGGAGCAGGAAAAAGCAAAAAATTTCAGAATTGCACCTTGCAATGCGGAGAAATTACTGTTTGTGCATTTACAATATTCATTGATTTTTGCCATTGAAAAACGTCCAGAAATGATTGTAGCTACTGACTGAATGAAAGGAGCTGGCATCTCACTCTCTTTGAATCTTCTTTATCATGCTAAGAGGAGCAGGAAAAAGCAAAAAATTTCAGAATTGCACCTTGCAATGCGGAGAAATTACTGTTTGTGCATTTACAATATTCATTGATTTTTGCCATTGAAAAACGTCCAGAAATGATTGAAGCTACTGACTGAATGAAAGGAGCTGGCATCTCACTCTCTTTGAATCTTGTTTATCATGCTAAGAGGAGCAGGAAAAAGCAAAAAATTTCAGAATTGCACCTTGCAATGCGGAGAAATTACTGTTTGTGCATTTACAATATTCATTGATTTTTGCCATTGAAAAACGTCCAGAAATGATTGAAGCTACTGACTGAATGAAAGGAGCTGGCATCTCACTCTCTTTGAATCTTCTTTATCATGCTAAGAGGAGCAGGAAAAAGCAAAAAATTTCAGAATTGCACCTTGCAATGCGGAGAAATTACTGTTTGTGCATTTACAATATTCATTGATTTTTGCCATTGAAAAACATCATGTTATTCATATACCAGAAATGTTTGAAGCTACTGACTGAATGAAAGGAGCTGGCATCTCACTCTCTTTGAGTCTTCTTTATCATGCTAAGAGGAGCAGAAAAAAGCAAAAAATTTCAGAATTGCACCTTGCAATGCGGAGAAATTACTGTTTGTGCATTTACAATATTCATTGATTTTTGCCATTGAAAAACGTCCAGAAATGATTGAAGCTACTGACTGAATGAAAGGAGCTGGCATCTCACTCTCTTTGAATCTTGTTTATCATGCTAAGAGGAGCAGGAAAAAGCAAAAAATTTCAGAATTGCACCTTGCAATGCGGAGAAATTACTGTTTGTGCATTTACAATATTCATTGATTTTTGCCATTGAAAAACGTCCAGAAATGATTGAAGCTACTGACAATGAAAGGAGCTGGCATCTCACTCTCTTTGAATCTTCTTTATCATGCTAAGAGGAGCAGGAAAAAGCAAAAAATTTCAGAATTGCACCTTGCAATGCGGAGAAATTACTGTTTGTGCATTTACAATATTCATTGATTTTTGCCATTGAAAAACATCATGTTATTCATATACCAGAAATGATTGAAGCTACTGACTGAATGAAAGGAGCTGGCATCTCACTCTCTTTGAATCTTCTTTATCATGCTAAGAGGAGCAGGAAAAAGCAAAAAATTTCAGAATTGCACCTTGCAATGCGGAGAAATTACTGTTTGTGCATTTACAATATTCATTGATTTTTGCCATTGAAAAACGTCCAGAAATGATTGAAGCTACTGACTGAATGAAAAGAGCTGGCATCTCACTCTCTTTGAATCTTGTTTATCACGCTAAGAGGAGCAGGAAAAAGCAAAAAATTTCAGAATTGCACCTTGCAATGCGGAGAAATTACTGTTTGTGCATTTACAATATTCATTGATTTTTGCCATTGAAAAACGTCCAGAAATGATTGAAGCTACTGACTGAATGAAAGGAGCTGGCATCTCACTCTCTTTGAATCTTCTTTATCATGCTAAGAGGAGCAGGAAAAAGCAAAAAATTTCAGAATTGCACCTTGCAATGCGGAGAAATTACTGTTTGTGCATTTACAATATTCATTGATTTTTGCCATTGAAAAACATCATGTTATTCATATACCAGAAATGTTTGAAGCTACTGACTGAATGAAAGGAGCTGGCATCTCACTCTCTTTGAGTCTTCTTTATCATGCTAAGAGGAGCAGAAAAAAGCAAAAAATTTCAGAATTGCACCTTGCAATGCGGAGAAATTACTGTTTGTGCATTTACAATATTCATTGATTTTTGCCATTGAAAAACATCATGTTATTCATATTCCAGAAATGATTGAAGCTACTGACTGAATGAAAGGAGCTGGCATCTCACTCTCTTTGAATCTTCTTTATCATGCTAAGAGGAGCAGGAAAAAGCAAAAAATTTCAGAATTGCACCTTGCAATGCGGAGAAATTACTGTTTGTGCATTTACAATATTCAATGATTTTTGCCATTGAAAAACGTCCAGAAATGATTGAAGCTACTGACTGAATGAAAGGAGCTGGCATCTCACTCTCTTTGAATCTTCTTTATCATGCTAAGAGGAGCAGGAAAAAGCAAAAAATTTCAGAATTGCACCTTGCAATGCGGAGAAATTACTGTTTGTGCATTTACAATATTCATTGATTTTTGCCATTGAAAAACATCATGTTATTCATATACCAGAAATGTTTGAAGCTACTGACTGAATGAAAGGAGCTGGCATCTCACTCTCTTTGAATCTTCTTTATCATGCTAAGAGGAGCAGGAAAAAGCAAAAAATTTCAGAATTGCACCTTGCAATGCGGAGAAATTACTGTTTGTGCATTTACAATATTCATTGATTTTTGCCATTGAAAAACGTCCAGAAATGATTGTAGCTACTGACTGAATGAAAGGAGCTGGCATCTCACTCTCTTTGAATCTTCTTTATCATGCTAAGAGGAGCAGGAAAAAGCAAAAAATTTCAGAATTGCACCTTGCAATGCGGAGAAATTACTGTTTGTGCATTTACAATATTCATTGATTTTTGCCATTGAAAAACGTCCAGAAATGATTGAAGCTACTGACTGAATGAAAGGAGCTGGCATCTCACTCTCTTTGAATCTTGTTTATCATGCTAAGAGGAGCAGGAAAAAGCAAAAAATTTCAGAATTGCACCTTGCAATGCGGAGAAATTACTGTTTGTGCATTTACAATATTCATTGATTTTTGCCATTGAAAAACGTCCAGAAATGATTGAAGCTACTGACTGAATGAAAGGAGCTGGCATCTCACTCTCTTTGAATCTTCTTTATCATGCTAAGAGGAGCAGGAAAAAGCAAAAAATTTCAGAATTGCACCTTGCAATGCGGAGAAATTACTGTTTGTGCATTTACAATATTCATTGATTTTTGCCATTGAAAAACATCATGTTATTCATATACCAGAAATGTTTGAAGCTACTGACTGAATGAAAGGAGCTGGCATCTCACTCTCTTTGAGTCTTCTTTATCATGCTAAGAGGAGCAGAAAAAAGCAAAAAATTTCAGAATTGCACCTTGCAATGCGGAGAAATTACTGTTTGTGCATTTACAATATTCATTGATTTTTGCCATTGAAAAACATCATGTTATTCATATACCAGAAATGTTTGAAGCTACTGACTGAATGAAAGGAGCTGGCATCTCACTCTCTTTGAATCTTCTTTATCATGCTAAGAGGAGCAGGAAAAAGCAAAAAATTTCAGAATTGCACCTTGCAATGCGGAGAAATTACTGTTTGTGCATTTACAATATTCATTGATTTTTGCCATTGAAAAACGTCCAGAAATGATTGTAGCTACTGACTGAATGAAAGGAGCTGGCATCTCACTCTCTTTGAATCTTCTTTATCATGCTAAGAGGAGCAGGAAAAAGCAAAAAATTTCAGAATTGCACCTTGCAATGCGGAGAAATTACTGTTTGTGCATTTACAATATTCATTGATTTTTGCCATTGAAAAACGTCCAGAAATGATTGAAGCTACTGACTGAATGAAAGGAGCTGGCATCTCACTCTCTTTGAATCTTGTTTATCATGCTAAGAGGAGCAGGAAAAAGCAAAAAATTTCAGAATTGCACCTTGCAATGCGGAGAAATTACTGTTTGTGCATTTACAATATTCATTGATTTTTGCCATTGAAAAACGTCCAGAAATGATTGAAGCTACTGACTGAATGAAAGGAGCTGGCATCTCACTCTCTTTGAATCTTCTTTATCATGCTAAGAGGAGCAGGAAAAAGCAAAAAATTTCAGAATTGCACCTTGCAATGCGGAGAAATTACTGTTTGTGCATTTACAATATTCATTGATTTTTGCCATTGAAAAACATCATGTTATTCATATACCAGAAATGTTTGAAGCTACTGACTGAATGAAAGGAGCTGGCATCTCACTCTCTTTGAGTCTTCTTTATCATGCTAAGAGGAGCAGAAAAAAGCAAAAAATTTCAGAATTGCACCTTGCAATGCGGAGAAATTACTGTTTGTGCATTTACAATATTCATTGATTTTTGCCATTGAAAAACGTCCAGAAATGATTGAAGCTACTGACTGAATGAAAGGAGCTGGCATCTCACTCTCTTTGAATCTTGTTTATCATGCTAAGAGGAGCAGGAAAAAGCAAAAAATTTCAGAATTGCACCTTGCAATGCGGAGAAATTACTGTTTGTGCATTTACAATATTCATTGATTTTTGCCATTGAAAAACGTCCAGAAATGATTGAAGCTACTGACTGAATGAAAGGAGCTGGCATCTCACTCTCTTTGAATCTTCTTTATCATGCTAAGAGGAGCAGGAAAAAGCAAAAAATTTCAGAATTGCACCTTGCAATGCGGAGAAATTACTGTTTGTGCATTTACAATATTCATTGATTTTTGCCATTGAAAAACATCATGTTATTCATATACCAGAAATGATTGAAGCTACTGACTGAATGAAAGGAGCTGGCATCTCACTCTCTTTGAATCTTCTTTATCATGCTAAGAGGAGCAGGAAAAAGCAAAAAATTTCAGAATTGCACCTTGCAATGCGGAGAAATTACTGTTTGTGCATTTACAATATTCATTGATTTTTGCCATTGAAAAACGTCCAGAAATGATTGAAGCTACTGACTGAATGAAAAGAGCTGGCATCTCACTCTCTTTGAATCTTGTTTATCACGCTAAGAGGAGCAGGAAAAAGCAAAAAATTTCAGAATTGCACCTTGCAATGCGGAGAAATTACTGTTTGTGCATTTACAATATTCATTGATTTTTGCCATTGAAAAACGTCCAGAAATGATTGAAGCTACTGACTGAATGAAAGGAGCTGGCATCTCACTCTCTTTGAATCTTCTTTATCATGCTAAGAGGAGCAGGAAAAAGCAAAAAATTTCAGAATTGCACCTTGCAATGCGGAGAAATTACTGTTTGTGCATTTACAATATTCATTGATTTTTGCCATTGAAAAACATCATGTTATTCATATACCAGAAATGATTGAAGCTACTGACTGAATGAAAGGAGCTGGCATCTCACTCTCTTTGAATCTTCTTTATCATGCTAAGAGGAGCAGGAAAAAGCAAAAAATTTCAGAATTGCACCTTGCAATGCGGAGAAATTACTGTTTGTGCATTTACAATATTCAATGATTTTTGCCATTGAAAAACGTCCAGAAATGATTGAAGCTACTGACTGAATGAAAGGAGCTGGCATCTCACTCTCTTTGAATCTTCTTTATCATGCTAAGAGGAGCAGGAAAAAGCAAAAAATTTCAGAATTGCACCTTGCAATGCGGAGAAATTACTGTTTGTGCATTTACAATATTCATTGATTTTTGCCATTGAAAAACATCATGTTATTCATATTCCAGAAATGATTGAAGCTACTGACTGAATGAAAGGAGCTGGCATCTCACTCTCTTTGAATCTTCTTTATCATGCTAAGAGGAGCAGGAAAAAGCAAAAAATTTCAGAATTGCACCTTGCAATGCGGAGAAATTACTGTTTGTGCATTTACAATATTCAATGATTTTTGCCATTGAAAAACGTCCAGAAATGATTGAAGCTACTGACTGAATGAAAGGAGCTGGCATCTCACTCTCTTTGAATCTTCTTTATCATGCTAAGAGGAGCAGGAAAAAGCAAAAAATTTCAGAATTGCACCTTGCAATGCGGAGAAATTACTGTTTGTGCATTTACAATATTCATTGATTTTTGCCATTGAAAAACATCATGTTATTCATATACCAGAAATGTTTGAAGCTACTGACTGAATGAAAGGAGCTGGCATCTCACTCTCTTTGAATCTTCTTTATCATGCTAAGAGGAGCAGGAAAAAGCAAAAAATTTCAGAATTGCACCTTGCAATGCGGAGAAATTACTGTTTGTGCATTTACAATATTCATTTATTTTTGCCATTGAAAAACGTCCAGAAATGATTGAAGCTACTGACTGAATGAAAGGAGCTGGCATCTCACTCTCTTTGAATCTTCTTTATCATGCTAAGAGGAGCAGGAAAAAGCAAAAAATTTCAGAATTGCACCTTGCAATGCGGAGAAATTACTGTTTGTGCATTTACAATATTCATTGATTTTTGCCATTGAAAAACATCATGTTATTCATATTCCAGAAATGATTGAAGCTACTGACTGAATGAAAGGAGCTGGCATCTCACTCTCTTTGAATCTTCTTTATCATGCTAAGAGGAGCAGGAAAAAGCAAAAAATTTCAGAATTGCACCTTGCAATGCGGAGAAATTACTGTTTGTGCATTTACAATATTCAATGATTTTTGCCATTGAAAAACGTCCAGAAATGATTGAAGCTACTGACTGAATGAAAGGAGCTGGCATCTCACTCTCTTTGAATCTTCTTTATCATGCTAAGAGGAGCAGGAAAAAGCAAAAAATTTCAGAATTGCACCTTGCAATGCGGAGAAATTACTGTTTGTGCATTTACAATATTCATTGATTTTTGCCATTGAAAAACATCATGTTATTCATATACCAGAAATGTTTGAAGCTACTGACTGAATGAAAGGAGCTGGCATCTCACTCTCTTTGAATCTTCTTTATCATGCTAAGAGGAGCAGGAAAAAGCAAAAAATTTCAGAATTGCACCTTGCAATGCGGAGAAATTACTGTTTGTGCATTTACAATATTCATTTATTTTTGCCATTGAAAAACGTCCAGAAATGATTGAAGCTACTGACTGAATGAAAGGAGCTGGCATCTCACTCTCTTTGAATCTTCTTTATCATGCTAAGAGGAGCAGGAAAAAGCAAAAAATTTCAGAATTGCACCTTGCAATGCGGAGAAATTACTGTTTGTGCATTTACAATATTCATTGATTTTTGCCATTGAAAAACGTCCAGAAATGATTGAAGCTACTGACTGAATGAAAGGAGCTGGCATCTCACTCTCTTTGAATCTTCTTTATCATGCTAAGAGGAGCAGGAAAAAGCAAAAAATTTCAGAATTGCACCTTGCAATGCGGAGAAATTACTGTTTGTGCATTTACAATATTCATTGATTTTTGCCATTGAAAAACGTCCAGAAATGATTGAAGCTACTGACTGAATGAAAGGAGCTGGCATCTCACTCTCTTTGAATCTTCTTTATCATGCTAAGAGGAGCAGGAAAAAGCAAAAAATTTCAGAATTGCACCTTGCAATGCGGAGAAATTACTGTTTGTGCATTTACAATATTCATTGATTTTTGCCATTGAAAAACATCATGTTATTCATATTCCAGAAATGATTGAAGCTACTGACTGAATGAAAGGAGCTGGCATCTCACTCTCTTTGAATCTTCTTTATCATGCTAAGAGGAGCAGGAAAAAGCAAAAAATTTCAGAATTGCACCTTGCAATGCGGAGAAATTACTGTTTGTGCATTTACAATATTCAATGATTTTTGCCATTGAAAAACGTCCAGAAATGATTGAAGCTACTGACTGAATGAAAGGAGCTGGCATCTCACTCTCTTTGAATCTTCTTTATCATGCTAAGAGGAGCAGGAAAAAGCAAAATATTTCAGAATTGCACCTTGCAATGCGGAGAAATTACTGTTTGTGCATTTACAATATTCATTGATTTTTGCCATTGAAAAACATCATGTTATTCATATACCAGAAATGTTTGAAGCTACTGACTGAATGAAAGGAGCTGGCATCTCACTCTCTTTGAATCTTCTTTATCATGCTAAGAGGAGCAGGAAAAAGCAAAAAATTTCAGAATTGCACCTTGCAATGCGGAGAAATTACTGTTTGTGCATTTACAATATTCATTGATTTTTGCCATTGAAAAACGTCCAGAAATGATTGAAGCTACTGACTGAATGAAAAGAGCTGGCATCTCACTCTCTTTGAATCTTGTTTATCACGCTAAGAGGAGCAGGAAAAAGCAAAAAATTTCAGAATTGCACCTTGCAATGCGGAGAAATTACTGTTTGTGCATTTACAATATTCATTGATTTTTGCCATTGAAAAACGTCCAGAAATGATTGAAGCTACTGACTGAATGAAAGGAGCTGGCATCTCACTCTCTTTGAATCTTCTTTATCATGCTAAGAGGAGCAGGAAAAAGCAAAAAATTTCAGAATTGCACCTTGCAATGCGGAGAAATTACTGTTTGTGCATTTACAATATTCATTGATTTTTGCCATTGAAAAACATCATGTTATTCATATACCAGAAATGATTGAAGCTACTGACTGAATGAAAGGAGCTGGCATCTCACTCTCTTTGAATCTTCTTTATCATGCTAAGAGGAGCAGGAAAAAGCAAAAAATTTCAGAATTGCACCTTGCAATGCGGAGAAATTACTGTTTGTGCATTTACAATATTCAATGATTTTTGCCATTGAAAAACGTCCAGAAATGATTGAAGCTACTGACTGAATGAAAGGAGCTGGCATCTCACTCTCTTTGAATCTTCTTTATCATGCTAAGAGGAGCAGGAAAAAGCAAAAAATTTCAGAATTGCACCTTGCAATGCGGAGAAATTACTGTTTGTGCATTTACAATATTCATTGATTTTTGCCATTGAAAAACATCATGTTATTCATATTCCAGAAATGATTGAAGCTACTGACTGAATGAAAGGAGCTGGCATCTCACTCTCTTTGAATCTTCTTTATCATGCTAAGAGGAGCAGGAAAAAGCAAAAAATTTCAGAATTGCACCTTGCAATGCGGAGAAATTACTGTTTGTGCATTTACAATATTCAATGATTTTTGCCATTGAAAAACGTCCAGAAATGATTGAAGCTACTGACTGAATGAAAGGAGCTGGCATCTCACTCTCTTTGAATCTTCTTTATCATGCTAAGAGGAGCAGGAAAAAGCAAAAAATTTCAGAATTGCACCTTGCAATGCGGAGAAATTACTGTTTGTGCATTTACAATATTCATTGATTTTTGCCATTGAAAAACATCATGTTATTCATATTCCAGAAATGATTGAAGCTACTGACTGAGTGAAAGGAGCTGGCATCTCACTCTCTTTGAATCTTCTTTATCATGCTAAGAGGAGCAGGAAAAAGCAAAAAATTTCAGAATTGCACCTTGCAATGCGGAGAAATTACTGTTTGTGCATTTACAATATTCAATGATTTTTGCCATTGAAAAACGTCCAGAAATGATTGAAGCTACTGACTGAATGAAAGGAGCTGGCATCTCACTCTCTTTGAATCTTCTTTATCATGCTAAGAGGAGCAGGAAAAAGCAAAAAATTTCAGAATTGCACCTTGCAATGCGGAGAAATTACTGTTTGTGCATTTACAATATTCATTGATTTTTGCCATTGAAAAACATCATGTTATTCATATACCAGAAATGTTTGAAGCTACTGACTGAATGAAAGGAGCTGGCATCTCACTCTCTTTGAATCTTCTTTATCATGCTAAGAGGAGCAGGAAAAAGCAAAAAATTTCAGAATTGCACCTTGCAATGCGGAGAAATTACTGTTTGTGCATTTACAATATTCATTGATTTTTGCCATTGAAAAACGTCCAGAAATGATTGAAGCTACTGACTGAATGAAAAGAGCTGGCATCTCACTCTCTTTGAATCTTGTTTATCACGCTAAGAGGAGCAGGAAAAAGCAAAAAATTTCAGAATTGCACCTTGCAATGCGGAGAAATTACTGTTTGTGCATTTACAATATTCATTGATTTTTGCCATTGAAAAACGTCCAGAAATGATTGAAGCTACTGACTGAATGAAAGGAGCTGGCATCTCACTCTCTTTGAATCTTCTTTATCATGCTAAGAGGAGCAGGAAAAAGCAAAAAATTTCAGAATTGCACCTTGCAATGCGAAGAAATTACTGTTTGTGCATTTACAATATTCATTGATTTTTGCCATTGAAAAACATCATGTTATTCATATACCAGAAATGATTGAAGCTACTGACTGAATGAAAGGAGCTGGCATCTCACTCTCTTTGAATCTTCTTTATCATGCTAAGAGGAGCAGGAAAAAGCAAAAAATTTCAGAATTGCACCTTGCAATGCGGAGAAATTACTGTTTGTGCATTTACAATATTCAATGATTTTTGCCATTGAAAAACGTCCAGAAATGATTGAAGCTACTGACTGAATGAAAGGAGCTGGCATCTCACTCTCTTTGAATCTTCTTTATCATGCTAAGAGGAGCAGGAAAAAGCAAAAAATTTCAGAATTGCACCTTGCAATGCGGAGAAATTACTGTTTGTGCATTTACAATATTCATTGATTTTTGCCATTGAAAAACATCATGTTATTCATATTCCAGAAATGATTGAAGCTACTGACTGAATGAAAGGAGCTGGCATCTCACTCTCTTTGAATCTTCTTTATCATGCTAAGAGGAGCAGGAAAAAGCAAAAAATTTCAGAATTGCACCTTGCAATGCGGAGAAATTACTGTTTGTGCATTTACAATATTCAATGATTTTTGCCATTGAAAAACGTCCAGAAATGATTGAAGCTACTGACTGAATGAAAGGAGCTGGCATCTCACTCTCTTTGAATCTTCTTTATCATGCTAAGAGGAGCAGGAAAAAGCAAAAAATTTCAGAATTGCACCTTGCAATGCGGAGAAATTACTGTTTGTGCATTTACAATATTCATTGATTTTTGCCATTGAAAAACATCATGTTATTCATATACCAGAAATGTTTGAAGCTACTGACTGAATGAAAGGAGCTGGCATCTCACTCTCTTTGAATCTTCTTTATCATGCTAAGAGGAGCAGGAAAAAGCAAAAAATTTCAGAATTGCACCTTGCAATGCGGAGAAATTACTGTTTGTGCATTTACAATATTCATTGATTTTTGCCATTGAAAAACGTCCAGAAATGATTGAAGCTACTGACTGAATGAAAGGAGCTGGCATCTCACTCTCTTTGAATCTTGTTTATCATGCTAAGAGGAGCAGGAAAAAGCAAAAAATTTCAGAATTGCATCTTGCAATGCGGAGAAATTACTGTTTGTGCATTTACAATATTCATTGATTTTTGCCATTGAAAAACGTCCAGAAATGATTGAAGCTACTGACTGAATGAAAGGAGCTGGCATCTCACTCTCTTTGAATCTTCTTTATCATGCTAAGAGGAGCAGGAAAAAGCAAAAAATTTCAGAATTGCACCTTGCAATGCGGAGAAATTACTGTTTGTGCATTTACAATATTCATTGATTTTTGCCATTGAAAAACATCATGTTATTCATATTCCAGAAATGATTGAAGCTACTGACTGAATGAAAGGAGCTGGCATCTCACTCTCTTTGAATCTTCTTTATCATGCTAAGAGGAGCAGGAAAAAGCAAAAAATTTCAGAATTGCACCTTGCAATGCGGAGAAATTACTGTTTGTGCATTTACAATATTCAATGATTTTTGCCATTGAAAAACGTCCAGAAATGATTGAAGCTACTGACTGAATGAAAGGAGCTGGCATCTCACTCTCTTTGAATCTTCTTTATCATGCTAAGAGGAGCAGGAAAAAGCAAAAAATTTCAGAATTGCACCTTGCAATGCGGAGAAATTACTGTTTGTGCATTTACAATATTCATTGATTTTTGCCATTGAAAAACATCATGTTATTCATATACCAGAAATGTTTGAAGCTACTGACTGAATGAAAGGAGCTGGCATCTCACTCTCTTTGAATCTTCTTTATCATGCTAAGAGGAGCAGGAAAAAGCAAAAAATTTCAGAATTGCACCTTGCAATGCGGAGAAATTACTGTTTGTGCATTTACAATATTCATTGATTTTTGCCATTGAAAAACGTCCAGAAATGATTGTAGCTACTGACTGAATGAAAGGAGCTGGCATCTCACTCTCTTTGAATCTTCTTTATCATGCTAAGAGGAGCAGGAAAAAGCAAAAAATTTCAGAATTGCACCTTGCAATGCGGAGAAATTACTGTTTGTGCATTTACAATATTCATTGATTTTTGCCATTGAAAAACGTCCAGAAATGATTGAAGCTACTGACTGAATGAAAGGAGCTGGCATCTCACTCTCTTTGAATCTTGTTTATCATGCTAAGAGGAGCAGGAAAAAGCAAAAAATTTCAGAATTGCACCTTGCAATGCGGAGAAATTACTGTTTGTGCATTTACAATATTCATTGATTTTTGCCATTGAAAAACGTCCAGAAATGATTGAAGCTACTGACTGAATGAAAGGAGCTGGCATCTCACTCTCTTTGAATCTTCTTTATCATGCTAAGAGGAGCAGGAAAAAGCAAAAAATTTCAGAATTGCACCTTGCAATGCGGAGAAATTACTGTTTGTGCATTTACAATATTCATTGATTTTTGCCATTGAAAAACATCATGTTATTCATATACCAGAAATGTTTGAAGCTACTGACTGAATGAAAGGAGCTGGCATCTCACTCTCTTTGAGTCTTCTTTATCATGCTAAGAGGAGCAGAAAAAAGCAAAAAATTTCAGAATTGCACCTTGCAATGCGGAGAAATTACTGTTTGTGCATTTACAATATTCATTGATTTTTGCCATTGAAAAACGTCCAGAAATGATTGAAGCTACTGACTGAATGAAAGGAGCTGGCATCTCACTCTCTTTGAATCTTGTTTATCATGCTAAGAGGAGCAGGAAAAAGCAAAAAATTTCAGAATTGCACCTTGCAATGCGGAGAAATTACTGTTTGTGCATTTACAATATTCATTGATTTTTGCCATTGAAAAACGTCCAGAAATGATTGAAGCTACTGACAATGAAAGGAGCTGGCATCTCACTCTCTTTGAATCTTCTTTATCATGCTAAGAGGAGCAGGAAAAAGCAAAAAATTTCAGAATTGCACCTTGCAATGCGGAGAAATTACTGTTTGTGCATTTACAATATTCATTGATTTTTGCCATTGAAAAACATCATGTTATTCATATACCAGAAATGATTGAAGCTACTGACTGAATGAAAGGAGCTGGCATCTCACTCTCTTTGAATCTTCTTTATCATGCTAAGAGGAGCAGGAAAAAGCAAAAAATTTCAGAATTGCACCTTGCAATGCGGAGAAATTACTGTTTGTGCATTTACAATATTCATTGATTTTTGCCATTGAAAAACATCATGTTATTCATATACCAGAAATGTTTGAAGCTACTGACTGAATGAAAGGAGCTGGCATCTCACTCTCTTTGAGTCTTCTTTATCATGCTAAGAGGAGCAGAAAAAAGCAAAAAATTTCAGAATTGCACCTTGCAATGCGGAGAAATTACTGTTTGTGCATTTACAATATTCATTGATTTTTGCCATTGAAAAACATCATATTATTCATATTCCAGAAATGATTGAAGCTACTGACTGAATGAAAGGAGCTGGCATCTCACTCTCTTTGAATCTTCTTTATCATGCTAAGAGGAGCAGGAAAAAGCAAAAAATTTCAGAATTGCACCTTGCAATGCGGAGAAATTACTGTTTGTGCATTTACAATATTCAATGATTTTTGCCATTGAAAAACGTCCAGAAATGATTGAAGCTACTGACTGAATGAAAGGAGCTGGCATCTCACTCTCTTTGAATCTTCTTTATCATGCTAAGAGGAGCAGGAAAAAGCAAAAAATTTCAGAATTGCACCTTGCAATGCGGAGAAATTACTGTTTGTGCATTTACAATATTCATTGATTTTTGCCATTGAAAAACATCATGTTATTCATATACCAGAAATGTTTGAAGCTACTGACTGAATGAAAGGAGCTGGCATCTCACTCTCTTTGAATCTTCTTTATCATGCTAAGAGGAGCAGGAAAAAGCAAAAAATTTCAGAATTGCACCTTGCAATGCGGAGAAATTACTGTTTGTGCATTTACAATATTCATTGATTTTTGCCATTGAAAAACGTCCAGAAATGATTGTAGCTACTGACTGAATGAAAGGAGCTGGCATCTCACTCTCTTTGAATCTTCTTTATCATGCTAAGAGGAGCAGGAAAAAGCAAAAAATTTCAGAATTGCACCTTGCAATGCGGAGAAATTACTGTTTGTGCATTTACAATATTCATTGATTTTTGCCATTGAAAAACGTCCAGAAATGATTGAAGCTACTGACTGAATGAAAGGAGCTGGCATCTCACTCTCTTTGAATCTTGTTTATCATGCTAAGAGGAGCAGGAAAAAGCAAAAAATTTCAGAATTGCACCTTGCAATGCGGAGAAATTACTGTTTGTGCATTTACAATATTCATTGATTTTTGCCATTGAAAAACGTCCAGAAATGATTGAAGCTACTGACTGAATGAAAGGAGCTGGCATCTCACTCTCTTTGAATCTTCTTTATCATGCTAAGAGGAGCAGGAAAAAGCAAAAAATTTCAGAATTGCACCTTGCAATGCGGAGAAATTACTGTTTGTGCATTTACAATATTCATTGATTTTTGCCATTGAAAAACATCATGTTATTCATATACCAGAAATGTTTGAAGCTACTGACTGAATGAAAGGAGCTGGCATCTCACTCTCTTTGAGTCTTCTTTATCATGCTAAGAGGAGCAGAAAAAAGCAAAAAATTTCAGAATTGCACCTTGCAATGCGGAGAAATTACTGTTTGTGCATTTACAATATTCATTGATTTTTGCCATTGAAAAACATCATGTTATTCATATACCAGAAATGTTTGAAGCTACTGACTGAATGAAAGGAGCTGGCATCTCACTCTCTTTGAATCTTCTTTATCATGCTAAGAGGAGCAGGAAAAAGCAAAAAATTTCAGAATTGCACCTTGCAATGCGGAGAAATTACTGTTTGTGCATTTACAATATTCATTGATTTTTGCCATTGAAAAACGTCCAGAAATGATTGTAGCTACTGACTGAATGAAAGGAGCTGGCATCTCACTCTCTTTGAATCTTCTTTATCATGCTAAGAGGAGCAGGAAAAAGCAAAAAATTTCAGAATTGCACCTTGCAATGCGGAGAAATTACTGTTTGTGCATTTACAATATTCATTGATTTTTGCCATTGAAAAACGTCCAGAAATGATTGAAGCTACTGACTGAATGAAAGGAGCTGGCATCTCACTCTCTTTGAATCTTGTTTATCATGCTAAGAGGAGCAGGAAAAAGCAAAAAATTTCAGAATTGCACCTTGCAATGCGGAGAAATTACTGTTTGTGCATTTACAATATTCATTGATTTTTGCCATTGAAAAACGTCCAGAAATGATTGAAGCTACTGACTGAATGAAAGGAGCTGGCATCTCACTCTCTTTGAATCTTCTTTATCATGCTAAGAGGAGCAGGAAAAAGCAAAAAATTTCAGAATTGCACCTTGCAATGCGGAGAAATTACTGTTTGTGCATTTACAATATTCATTGATTTTTGCCATTGAAAAACATCATGTTATTCATATACCAGAAATGTTTGAAGCTACTGACTGAATGAAAGGAGCTGGCATCTCACTCTCTTTGAGTCTTCTTTATCATGCTAAGAGGAGCAGAAAAAAGCAAAAAATTTCAGAATTGCACCTTGCAATGCGGAGAAATTACTGTTTGTGCATTTACAATATTCATTGATTTTTGCCATTGAAAAACGTCCAGAAATGATTGAAGCTACTGACTGAATGAAAGGAGCTGGCATCTCACTCTCTTTGAATCTTGTTTATCATGCTAAGAGGAGCAGGAAAAAGCAAAAAATTTCAGAATTGCACCTTGCAATGCGGAGAAATTACTGTTTGTGCATTTACAATATTCATTGATTTTTGCCATTGAAAAACGTCCAGAAATGATTGAAGCTACTGACTGAATGAAAGGAGCTGGCATCTCACTCTCTTTGAATCTTCTTTATCATGCTAAGAGGAGCAGGAAAAAGCAAAAAATTTCAGAATTGCACCTTGCAATGCGGAGAAATTACTGTTTGTGCATTTACAATATTCATTGATTTTTGCCATTGAAAAACGTCCAGAAATGATTGAAGCTACTGACTGAATGAAAGGAGCTGGCATCTCACTCTCTTTGAATCTTCTTTATCATGCTAAGAGGAGCAGGAAAAAGCAAAAAATTTCAGAATTGCACCTTGCAATGCGGAGAAATTACTGTTTGTGCATTTACAATATTCATTGATTTTTGCCATTGAAAAACATCATGTTATTCATATACCAGAAATGATTGAAGCTACTGACTGAATGAAAGGAGCTGGCATCTCACTCTCTTTGAATCTTCTTTATCATGCTAAGAGGAGCAGGAAAAAGCAAAAAATTTCAGAATTGCACCTTGCAATGCGGAGAAATTACTGTTTGTGCATTTACAATATTCAATGATTTTTGCCATTGAAAAACGTCCAGAAATGATTGAAGCTACTGACTGAATGAAAGGAGCTGGCATCTCACTCTCTTTGAATCTTCTTTATCATGCTAAGAGGAGCAGGAAAAAGCAAAAAATTTCAGAATTGCACCTTGCAATGCGGAGAAATTACTGTTTGTGCATTTACAATATTCATTGATTTTTGCCATTGAAAAACATCATGTTATTCATATTCCAGAAATGATTGAAGCTACTGACTGAATGAAAGGAGCTGGCATCTCACTCTCTTTGAATCTTCTTTATCATGCTAAGAGGAGCAGGAAAAAGCAAAAAATTTCAGAATTGCACCTTGCAATGCGGAGAAATTACTGTTTGTGCATTTACAATATTCAATGATTTTTGCCATTGAAAAACGTCCAGAAATGATTGAAGCTACTGACTGAATGAAAGGAGCTGGCATCTCACTCTCTTTGAATCTTCTTTATCATGCTAAGAGGAGCAGGAAAAAGCAAAAAATTTCAGAATTGCACCTTGCAATGCGGAGAAATTACTGTTTGTGCATTTACAATATTCATTGATTTTTGCCATTGAAAAACATCATGTTATTCATATACCAGAAATGTTTGAAGCTACTGACTGAATGAAAGGAGCTGGCATCTCACTCTCTTTGAATCTTCTTTATCATGCTAAGAGGAGCAGGAAAAAGCAAAAAATTTCAGAATTGCACCTTGCAATGCGGAGAAATTACTGTTTGTGCATTTACAATATTCATTTATTTTTGCCATTGAAAAACGTCCAGAAATGATTGAAGCTACTGACTGAATGAAAGGAGCTGGCATCTCACTCTCTTTGAATCTTCTTTATCATGCTAAGAGGAGCAGGAAAAAGCAAAAAATTTCAGAATTGCACCTTGCAATGCGGAGAAATTACTGTTTGTGCATTTACAATATTCATTGATTTTTGCCATTGAAAAACGTCCAGAAATGATTGAAGCTACTGACTGAATGAAAGGAGCTGGCATCTCACTCTCTTTGAATCTTCTTTATCATGCTAAGAGGAGCAGGAAAAAGCAAAAAATTTCAGAATTGCACCTTGCAATGCGGAGAAATTACTGTTTGTGCATTTACAATATTCATTGATTTTTGCCATTGAAAAACGTCCAGAAATGATTGAAGCTACTGACTGAATGAAAGGAGCTGGCATCTCACTCTCTTTGAATCTTCTTTATCATGCTAAGAGGAGCAGGAAAAAGCAAAAAATTTCAGAATTGCACCTTGCAATGCGGAGAAATTACTGTTTGTGCATTTACAATATTCATTGATTTTTGCCATTGAAAAACATCATGTTATTCATATTCCAGAAATGATTGAAGCTACTGACTGAATGAAAGGAGCTGGCATCTCACTCTCTTTGAATCTTCTTTATCATGCTAAGAGGAGCAGGAAAAAGCAAAAAATTTCAGAATTGCACCTTGCAATGCGGAGAAATTACTGTTTGTGCATTTACAATATTCAATGATTTTTGCCATTGAAAAACGTCCAGAAATGATTGAAGCTACTGACTGAATGAAAGGAGCTGGCATCTCACTCTCTTTGAATCTTCTTTATCATGCTAAGAGGAGCAGGAAAAAGCAAAATATTTCAGAATTGCACCTTGCAATGCGGAGAAATTACTGTTTGTGCATTTACAATATTCATTGATTTTTGCCATTGAAAAACATCATGTTATTCATATACCAGAAATGTTTGAAGCTACTGACTGAATGAAAGGAGCTGGCATCTCACTCTCTTTGAATCTTCTTTATCATGCTAAGAGGAGCAGGAAAAAGCAAAAAATTTCAGAATTGCACCTTGCAATGCGGAGAAATTACTGTTTGTGCATTTACAATATTCATTGATTTTTGCCATTGAAAAACGTCCAGAAATGATTGAAGCTACTGACTGAATGAAAAGAGCTGGCATCTCACTCTCTTTGAATCTTGTTTATCACGCTAAGAGGAGCAGGAAAAAGCAAAAAATTTCAGAATTGCACCTTGCAATGCGGAGAAATTACTGTTTGTGCATTTACAATATTCATTGATTTTTGCCATTGAAAAACGTCCAGAAATGATTGAAGCTACTGACTGAATGAAAGGAGCTGGCATCTCACTCTCTTTGAATCTTCTTTATCATGCTAAGAGGAGCAGGAAAAAGCAAAAAATTTCAGAATTGCACCTTGCAATGCGGAGAAATTACTGTTTGTGCATTTACAATATTCATTGATTTTTGCCATTGAAAAACATCATGTTATTCATATACCAGAAATGATTGAAGCTACTGACTGAATGAAAGGAGCTGGCATCTCACTCTCTTTGAATCTTCTTTATCATGCTAAGAGGAGCAGGAAAAAGCAAAAAATTTCAGAATTGCACCTTGCAATGCGGAGAAATTACTGTTTGTGCATTTACAATATTCAATGATTTTTGCCATTGAAAAACGTCCAGAAATGATTGAAGCTACTGACTGAATGAAAGGAGCTGGCATCTCACTCTCTTTGAATCTTCTTTATCATGCTAAGAGGAGCAGGAAAAAGCAAAAAATTTCAGAATTGCACCTTGCAATGCGGAGAAATTACTGTTTGTGCATTTACAATATTCATTGATTTTTGCCATTGAAAAACATCATGTTATTCATATTCCAGAAATGATTGAAGCTACTGACTGAATGAAAGGAGCTGGCATCTCACTCTCTTTGAATCTTCTTTATCATGCTAAGAGGAGCAGGAAAAAGCAAAAAATTTCAGAATTGCACCTTGCAATGCGGAGAAATTACTGTTTGTGCATTTACAATATTCAATGATTTTTGCCATTGAAAAACGTCCAGAAATGATTGAAGCTACTGACTGAATGAAAGGAGCTGGCATCTCACTCTCTTTGAATCTTCTTTATCATGCTAAGAGGAGCAGGAAAAAGCAAAAAATTTCAGAATTGCACCTTGCAATGCGGAGAAATTACTGTTTGTGCATTTACAATATTCATTGATTTTTGCCATTGAAAAACATCATGTTATTCATATTCCAGAAATGATTGAAGCTACTGACTGAATGAAAGGAGCTGGCATCTCACTCTCTTTGAATCTTCTTTATCATGCTAAGAGGAGCAGGAAAAAGCAAAAAATTTCAGAATTGCACCTTGCAATGCGGAGAAATTACTGTTTGTGCATTTACAATATTCAATGATTTTTGCCATTGAAAAACGTCCAGAAATGATTGAAGCTACTGACTGAATGAAAGGAGCTGGCATCTCACTCTCTTTGAATCTTCTTTATCATGCTAAGAGGAGCAGGAAAAAGCAAAAAATTTCAGAATTGCACCTTGCAATGCGGAGAAATTACTGTTTGTGCATTTACAATATTCATTGATTTTTGCCATTGAAAAACATCATGTTATTCATATACCAGAAATGTTTGAAGCTACTGACTGAATGAAAGGAGCTGGCATCTCACTCTCTTTGAATCTTCTTTATCATGCTAAGAGGAGCAGGAAAAAGCAAAAAATTTCAGAATTGCACCTTGCAATGCGGAGAAATTACTGTTTGTGCATTTACAATATTCATTGATTTTTGCCATTGAAAAACGTCCAGAAATGATTGAAGCTACTGACTGAATGAAAAGAGCTGGCATCTCACTCTCTTTGAATCTTGTTTATCACGCTAAGAGGAGCAGGAAAAAGCAAAAAATTTCAGAATTGCACCTTGCAATGCGGAGAAATTACTGTTTGTGCATTTACAATATTCATTGATTTTTGCCATTGAAAAACGTCCAGAAATGATTGAAGCTACTGACTGAATGAAAGGAGCTGGCATCTCACTCTCTTTGAATCTTCTTTATCATGCTAAGAGGAGCAGGAAAAAGCAAAAAATTTCAGAATTGCACCTTGCAATGCGAAGAAATTACTGTTTGTGCATTTACAATATTCATTGATTTTTGCCATTGAAAAACATCATGTTATTCATATACCAGAAATGATTGAAGCTACTGACTGAATGAAAGGAGCTGGCATCTCACTCTCTTTGAATCTTCTTTATCATGCTAAGAGGAGCAGGAAAAAGCAAAAAATTTCAGAATTGCACCTTGCAATGCGGAGAAATTACTGTTTGTGCATTTACAATATTCAATGATTTTTGCCATTGAAAAACGTCCAGAAATGATTGAAGCTACTGACTGAATGAAAGGAGCTGGCATCTCACTCTCTTT
The DNA here is from genome assembly GCF_046119375.1 of Phyllobates terribilis. Lineage (NCBI taxonomy): Eukaryota > Metazoa > Chordata > Amphibia > Anura > Dendrobatidae > Phyllobates > Phyllobates terribilis. The sequence continues at coordinate 55,010 of NW_027365447.1, forward strand.
GAATCTTCTTTATCATGCTAAGAGGAGCAGGAAAAAGCAAAAAATTTCAGAATTGCACCTTGCAATGCGGAGAAATTACTCTTTGTGCATTTACAATATTCATTGATTTTTGCCATTGAAAAACATCATGTTATTCATATTCCAGAAATGATTGAAGCTACTGACTGAATGAAAGGAGCTGGCATCTCACTCTCTTTGAATCTTCTTTATCATGCTAAGAGGAGCAGGAAAAAGCAAAAAATTTCAGAATTGCACCTTGCAATGCGGAGAAATTACTGTTTGTGCATTTACAATATTCAATGATTTTTGCCATTGAAAAACGTCCAGAAATGATTGAAGCTACTGACTGAATGAAAGGAGCTGGCATCTCACTCTCTTTGAATCTTCTTTATCATGCTAAGAGGAGCAGGAAAAAGCAAAAAATTTCAGAATTGCACCTTGCAATGCGGAGAAATTACTGTTTGTGCATTTACAATATTCATTGATTTTTGCCATTGAAAAACATCATGTTATTCATATACCAGAAATGTTTGAAGCTACTGACTGAATGAAAGGAGCTGGCATCTCACTCTCTTTGAATCTTCTTTATCATGCTAAGAGGAGCAGGAAAAAGCAAAAAATTTCAGAATTGCACCTTGCAATGCGGAGAAATTACTGTTTGTGCATTTACAATATTCAATGATTTTTGCCATTGAAAAACGTCCAGAAATGATTGAAGCTACTGACTGAATGAAAGGAGCTGGCATCTCACTCTCTTTGAATCTTCTTTATCATGCTAAGAGGAGCAGGAAAAAGCAAAAAATTTCAGAATTGCACCTTGCAATGCGGAGAAATTACTGTTTGTGCATTTACAATATTCATTGATTTTTGCCATTGAAAAACATCATGTTATTCATATACCAGAAATGTTTGAAGCTACTGACTGAATGAAAGGAGCTGGCATCTCACTCTCTTTGAATCTTCTTTATCATGCTAAGAGGAGCAGGAAAAAGCAAAAAATTTCAGAATTGCACCTTGCAATGCGGAGAAATTACTGTTTGTGCATTTACAATATTCATTGATTTTTGCCATTGAAAAACGTCCAGAAATGATTGTAGCTACTGACTGAATGAAAGGAGCTGGCATCTCACTCTCTTTGAATCTTCTTTATCATGCTAAGAGGAGCAGGAAAAAGCAAAAAATTTCAGAATTGCACCTTGCAATGCGGAGAAATTACTGTTTGTGCATTTACAATATTCATTGATTTTTGCCATTGAAAAACGTCCAGAAATGATTGAAGCTACTGACTGAATGAAAGGAGCTGGCATCTCACTCTCTTTGAATCTTGTTTATCATGCTAAGAGGAGCAGGAAAAAGCAAAAAATTTCAGAATTGCATCTTGCAATGCGGAGAAATTACTGTTTGTGCATTTACAATATTCATTGATTTTTGCCATTGAAAAACGTCCAGAAATGATTGAAGCTACTGACTGAATGAAAGGAGCTGGCATCTCACTCTCTTTGAATCTTCTTTATCATGCTAAGAGGAGCAGGAAAAAGCAAAAAATTTCAGAATTGCACCTTGCAATGCGGAGAAATTACTGTTTGTGCATTTACAATATTCATTGATTTTTGCCATTGAAAAACATCATGTTATTCATATTCCAGAAATGATTGAAGCTACTGACTGAATGAAAGGAGCTGGCATCTCACTCTCTTTGAATCTTCTTTATCATGCTAAGAGGAGCAGGAAAAAGCAAAAAATTTCAGAATTGCACCTTGCAATGCGGAGAAATTACTGTTTGTGCATTTACAATATTCAATGATTTTTGCCATTGAAAAACGTCCAGAAATGATTGAAGCTACTGACTGAATGAAAGGAGCTGGCATCTCACTCTCTTTGAATCTTCTTTATCATGCTAAGAGGAGCAGGAAAAAGCAAAAAATTTCAGAATTGCACCTTGCAATGCGGAGAAATTACTGTTTGTGCATTTACAATATTCATTGATTTTTGCCATTGAAAAACATCATGTTATTCATATACCAGAAATGTTTGAAGCTACTGACTGAATGAAAGGAGCTGGCATCTCACTCTCTTTGAATCTTCTTTATCATGCTAAGAGGAGCAGGAAAAAGCAAAAAATTTCAGAATTGCACCTTGCAATGCGGAGAAATTACTGTTTGTGCATTTACAATATTCATTGATTTTTGCCATTGAAAAACGTCCAGAAATGATTGTAGCTACTGACTGAATGAAAGGAGCTGGCATCTCACTCTCTTTGAATCTTCTTTATCATGCTAAGAGGAGCAGGAAAAAGCAAAAAATTTCAGAATTGCACCTTGCAATGCGGAGAAATTACTGTTTGTGCATTTACAATATTCATTGATTTTTGCCATTGAAAAACGTCCAGAAATGATTGAAGCTACTGACTGAATGAAAGGAGCTGGCATCTCACTCTCTTTGAATCTTGTTTATCATGCTAAGAGGAGCAGGAAAAAGCAAAAAATTTCAGAATTGCACCTTGCAATGCGGAGAAATTACTGTTTGTGCATTTACAATATTCATTGATTTTTGCCATTGAAAAACATCATGTTATTCATATACCAGAAATGTTTGAAGCTACTGACTGAATGAAAGGAGCTGGCATCTCACTCTCTTTGAGTCTTCTTTATCATGCTAAGAGGAGCAGAAAAAAGCAAAAAATTTCAGAATTGCACCTTGCAATGCGGAGAAATTACTGTTTGTGCATTTACAATATTCATTGATTTTTGCCATTGAAAAACGTCCAGAAATGATTGAAGCTACTGACTGAATGAAAGGAGCTGGCATCTCACTCTCTTTGAATCTTGTTTATCATGCTAAGAGGAGCAGGAAAAAGCAAAAAATTTCAGAATTGCACCTTGCAATGCGGAGAAATTACTGTTTGTGCATTTACAATATTCATTGATTTTTGCCATTGAAAAACGTCCAGAAATGATTGAAGCTACTGACAATGAAAGGAGCTGGCATCTCACTCTCTTTGAATCTTCTTTATCATGCTAAGAGGAGCAGGAAAAAGCAAAAAATTTCAGAATTGCACCTTGCAATGCGGAGAAATTACTGTTTGTGCATTTACAATATTCATTGATTTTTGCCATTGAAAAACATCATGTTATTCATATACCAGAAATGATTGAAGCTACTGACTGAATGAAAGGAGCTGGCATCTCACTCTCTTTGAATCTTCTTTATCATGCTAAGAGGAGCAGGAAAAAGCAAAAAATTTCAGAATTGCACCTTGCAATGCGGAGAAATTACTGTTTGTGCATTTACAATATTCATTGATTTTTGCCATTGAAAAACGTCCAGAAATGATTGAAGCTACTGACTGAATGAAAAGAGCTGGCATCTCACTCTCTTTGAATCTTGTTTATCACGCTAAGAGGAGCAGGAAAAAGCAAAAAATTTCAGAATTGCACCTTGCAATGCGGAGAAATTACTGTTTGTGCATTTACAATATTCATTGATTTTTGCCATTGAAAAACGTCCAGAAATGATTGAAGCTACTGACTGAATGAAAGGAGCTGGCATCTCACTCTCTTTGAATCTTCTTTATCATGCTAAGAGGAGCAGGAAAAAGCAAAAAATTTCAGAATTGCACTGTGCAATGCGGAGAAATTACTGTTTGTGCATTTACAATATTCATTGATTTTTGCCATTGAAAAACATCATGTTATTCATATACCAGAAATGATTGAAGCTACTGACTGAATGAAAGGAGCTGGCATCTCACTCTCTTTGAATCTTCTTTATCATGCTAAGAGGAGCAGGAAAAAGCAAAAAATTTCAGAATTGCACCTTGCAATGCGGAGAAATTACTGTTTGTGCATTTACAATATTCAATGATTTTTGCCATTGAAAAACGTCCAGAAATGATTGAAGCTACTGACTGAATGAAAGGAGCTGGCATCTCACTCTCTTTGAATCTTCTTTATCATGCTAAGAGGAGCAGGAAAAAGCAAAAAATTTCAGAATTGCACCTTGCAATGCGGAGAAATTACTGTTTGTGCATTTACAATATTCATTGATTTTTGCCATTGAAAAACATCATGTTATTCATATTCCAGAAATGATTGAAGCTACTGACTGAATGAAAGGAGCTGGCATCTCACTCTCTTTGAATCTTCTTTATCATGCTAAGAGGAGCAGGAAAAAGCAAAAAATTTCAGAATTGCACCTTGCAATGCGGAGAAATTACTGTTTGTGCATTTACAATATTCATTGATTTTTGCCATTGAAAAACGTCCAGAAATGATTGAAGCTACTGACTGAATGAAAGGAGCTGGCATCTCACTCTCTTTGAATCTTCTTTATCATGCTAAGAGGAGCAGGAAAAAGCAAAAAATTTCAGAATTGCACCTTGCAATGCGGAGAAATTACTGTTTGTGCATTTACAATATTCATTGATTTTTGCCATTGAAAAACGTCCAGAAATGATTGAAGCTACTGACTGAATGAAAGGAGCTGGCATCTCACTCTCTTTGAATCTTGTTTATCATGCTAAGAGGAGCAGGAAAAAGCAAAAAATTTCAGAATTGCACCTTGCAATGCGGAGAAATTACTGTTTGTGCATTTACAATATTCATTGATTTTTGCCATTGAAAAACGTCCAGAAATGATTGAAGCTACTGACTGAATGAAAGGAGCTGGCATCTCACTCTCTTTGAATCTTCTTTATCATGCTAAGAGGAGCAGGAAAAAGCAAAAAATTTCAGAATTGCACCTTGCAATGCGGAGAAATTACTGTTTGTGCATTTACAATATTCATTGATTTTTGCCATTGAAAAACGTCCAGAAATGATTGAAGCTACTGACTGAATGAAAGGAGCTGGCATCTCACTCTCTTTGAATCTTGTTTATCATGCTAAGAGGAGCAGGAAAAAGCAAAAATTTCAGAATTGCACCTTGCAATGCGGAGAAATTACTGTTTGTGCATTTACAATATTCAATGATTTTTGCCATTGAAAAACGTCCAGAAATGATTGAAGCTACTGACTGAATGAAAGGAGCTGGCATCTCACTCTCTTTGAATCTTCTTTACCATGCTAAGAGGAGCAGGAAAAAGCAAAAAATTTCAGAATTGCACCTTGCAATGCGGAGAAATTACTGTTTGTGCATTTACAATATTCATTGATTTTTGCCATTGAAAAACATCATGTTATTCATATTCCAGAAATGATTGAAGCTACTGACTGAATGAAAGGAGCTGGCATCTCACTCTCTTTGAATCTTCTTTATCATGCTAAGAGGAGCAGGAAAAAGCAAAAAATTTCAGAATTGCACCTTGCAATGCGGAGAAATTACTGTTTGTGCATTTACAATATTCATTGATTTTTGCCATTGAAAAACATCATGTTATTCATATTCCAGAAATGATTGAAGCTACTGACTGAATGAAAGGAGCTGGCATCTCACTCTCTTTGAATCTTCTTTATCATGCTAAGAGGAGCAGGAAAAAGCAAAAAATTTCAGAATTGCACCTTGCAATGCGGAGAAATTACTGTTTGTGCATTTACAATATTCAATGATTTTTGCCATTGAAAAACGTCCAGAAATGATTGAAGCTACTGACTGAATGAAAGGAGCTGGCATCTCACTCTCTTTGAATCTTGTTTATCATGCTAAGAGGAGCAGGAAAAAGCAAAAAATTTCAGAATTGCACCTTGCAATGCGGAGAAATTACTGTTTGTGCATTTACAATATTCATTGATTTTTGCCATTGAAAAACGTCCAGAAATGATTGAAGCTACTGACTGAATGAAAGGAGCTGGCATCTCACTCTCTTTGAATCTTCTTTATCATGCTAAGAGGAGCAGGAAAAAGCAAAAAATTTCAGAATTGCACCTTGCAATGCGGAGAAATTACTGTTTGTGCATTTACAATATTCATTGATTTTTGCCATTGAAAAACGTCCAGAAATGATTGAAGCTACTGACTGAATGAAAGGAGCTGGCATCTCACTCTCTTTGAATCTTGTTTATCATGCTAAGAGGAGCAGGAAAAAGCAAAAATTTCAGAATTGCACCTTGCAATGCGGAGAAATTACTGTTTGTGCATTTACAATATTCAATGATTTTTGCCATTGAAAAACGTCCAGAAATGATTGAAGCTACTGACTGAATGAAAGGAGCTGGCATCTCACTCTCTTTGAATCTTCTTTACCATGCTAAGAGGAGCAGGAAAAAGCAAAAAATTTCAGAATTGCACCTTGCAATGCGGAGAAATTACTGTTTGTGCATTTACAATATTCATTGATTTTTGCCTTTGAAAAACATCATGTTATTCATATACCAGAAATGATTGAAGCTACTGACTGAATGAAAGGAGCTGGCATCTCACTCTCTTTGAATCTTCTTTATCATGCTAAGAGGAGCAGGAAAAAGCAAAAAATTTCAGAATTGCACCTTGCAATGCGGAGAAATTACTGTTTGTGCATTTACAATATTCATTGATTTTTGCCATTGAAAAACATCATGTTATTCATATACCAGAAATGTTTGAAGCTACTGACTGAATGAAAGGAGCTGGCATCTCACTCTCTTTGAATCTTCTTTATCATGCTAAGAGGAGCAGGAAAAAGCAAAAAATTTCAGAATTGCACCTTGCAATGCGGAGAAATTACTGTTTGTGCATTTACAATATTCATTTATTTTTGCCATTGAAAAACGTCCAGAAATGATTGAAGCTACTGACTGAATGAAAGGAGCTGGCATCTCACTCTCTTTGAATCTTCTTTATCATGCTAAGAGGAGCAGAAAAAAGCAAAAAATTTCAGAATTGCACCTTGCAATGCGGAGAAATTACTGTTTGTGCATTTACAATATTCATTGATTTTTGCCATTGAAAAACGTCCAGAAATGATTGAAGCTACTGACTGAATGAAAGGAGCTGGCATCTCACTCTCTTTGAATCTTGTTTATCATGCTAAGAGGAGCAGGAAAAAGCAAAAAATTTCAGAATTGCACCTTGCAATGCGGAGAAATTACTGTTTGTGCATTTACAATATTCATTGATTTTTGCCATTGAAAAACGTCCAGAAATGATTGAAGCTACTGACTGAATGAAAGGAGCTGGCATCTCACTCTCTTTGAATCTTCTTTATCATGCTAAGAGGAGCAGGAAAAAGCAAAAAATTTCAGAATTGCACCTTGCAATGCGGAGAAATTACTGTTTGTGCATTTACAATATTCATTGATTTTTGCCATTGAAAAACATCATGTTATTCATATACCAGAAATGTTTGAAGCTACTGACTGAATGAAAGGAGCTGGCATCTCACTCTCTTTGAATCTTCTTTATCATGCTAAGAGGAGCAGGAAAAAGCAAAAAATTTCAGAATTGCACCTTGCAATGCGGAGAAATTACTGTTTGTGCATTTACAATATTCATTGATTTTTGCCATTGAAAAACATCCAGAAATGATTGAAGCTACTGACTGAATGAAAGGAGCTCTCATCTCACTCTCTTTGAATCTTGTTTATCATGCTAAGAGGAGCAGGAAAAAGCAAAAAAATTCAGAATTGCACCTTGCAATGCGGAGAAATTACTGTTTGTGCATTTACAATATTCATTGATTTTTGCCATTGAAAAACGTCCAGAAATGATTGAAGCTACTGACTGAATGAAAGGAGCTGGCATCTCACTCTCTTTGAATCTTCTTTATCATGCTAAGAGGAGCAGGAAAAAGCAAAAAATTTCAGAATTGCACCTTGCAATGCGGAGAAATTACTGTTTGTGCATTTACAATATTCATTGATTTTTGCCATTGAAAAACATCATGTTATTCATATACCAGAAATGATTGAAGCTACTGACTGAATGAAAGGAGCTGGCATCTCACTCTCTTTGAATCTTCTTTATCATGCTAAGAGGAGCAGGAAAAAGCAAAAAATTTCAGAATTGCACCTTGCAATGCGGAGAAATTACTGTTTGTGCATTTACAATATTCATTGATTTTTGCCATTGAAAAACGTCCAGAAATGATTGAAGCTACTGACTGAATGAAAGGAGCTGGCATCTCACTCTCTTTGAATCTTGTTTATCATGCTAAGAGGAGCAGGAAAAAGCAAAGAATTTCAGAATTGCACCTTGCAATGCGGAGAAATTACTGTTTGTGCATTTACAATATTCATTGATTTTTGCCATTGAAAAACGTCCAGAAATGATTGAAGCTACTGACTGAATGAAAGGAGCTGGCATCTCACTCTCTTTGAATCTTCTTTATCATGCTAAGAGGAGCAGGAAAAAGCAAAAAATTTCAGAATTGCACCTTGCAATGCGGAGAAATTACTGTTTGTGCATTTACAATATTCATTGATTTTTGCCATTGAAAAACGTCCAGAAATGATTGAAGCTACTGACTGAATGAAAGGAGCTGGCATCTCACTCTCTTTGAATCTTGTTTATCATGCTAAGAGGAGCAGGAAAAAGCAAAAATTTCAGAATTGCACCTTGCAATGCGGAGAAATTACTGTTTGTGCATTTACAATATTCAATGATTTTTGCCATTGAAAAACGTCCAGAAATGATTGAAGCTACTGACTGAATGAAAGGAGCTGGCATCTCACTCTCTTTGAATCTTCTTTACCATGCTAAGAGGAGCAGGAAAAAGCAAAAAATTTCAGAATTGCACCTTGCAATGCGGAGAAATTACTGTTTGTGCATTTACAATATTCATTGATTTTTGCCATTGAAAAACATCATGTTATTCATATTCCAGAAATGATTGAAGCTACTGACTGAATGAAAGGAGCTGGCATCTCACTCTCTTTGAATCTTCTTTATCATGCTAAGAGGAGCAGGAAAAAGCAAAAAATTTCAGAATTGCACCTTGCAATGCGGAGAAATTACTGTTTGTGCATTTACAATATTCATTGATTTTTGCCATTGAAAAACATCATGTTATTCATATTCCAGAAATGATTGAAGCTACTGACTGAATGAAAGGAGCTGGCATCTCACTCTCTTTGAATCTTCTTTATCATGCTAAGAGGAGCAGGAAAAAGCAAAAAATTTCAGAATTGCACCTTGCAATGCGGAGAAATTACTGTTTGTGCATTTACAATATTCAATGATTTTTGCCATTGAAAAACGTCCAGAAATGATTGAAGCTACTGACTGAATGAAAGGAGCTGGCATCTCACTCTCTTTGAATCTTGTTTATCATGCTAAGAGGAGCAGGAAAAAGCAAAAAATTTCAGAATTGCACCTTGCAATGCGGAGAAATTACTGTTTGTGCATTTACAATATTCATTGATTTTTGCCATTGAAAAACGTCCAGAAATGATTGAAGCTACTGACTGAATGAAAGGAGCTGGCATCTCACTCTCTTTGAATCTTCTTTATCATGCTAAGAGGAGCAGGAAAAAGCAAAAAATTTCAGAATTGCACCTTGCAATGCGGAGAAATTACTGTTTGTGCATTTACAATATTCATTGATTTTTGCCATTGAAAAACGTCCAGAAATGATTGAAGCTACTGACTGAATGAAAGGAGCTGGCATCTCACTCTCTTTGAATCTTGTTTATCATGCTAAGAGGAGCAGGAAAAAGCAAAAATTTCAGAATTGCACCTTGCAATGCGGAGAAATTACTGTTTGTGCATTTACAATATTCAATGATTTTTGCCATTGAAAAACCGTTATCCAGAAATGATTGAAGCTACTGACTGAATGAAAGGAGCTGGCATCTCACTCTCTTTGAATCTTCTTTACCATGCTAAGAGGAGCAGGAAAAAGCAAAAAATTTCAGAATTGCACCTTGCAATGCGGAGAAATTACTGTTTGTGCATTTACAATATTCATTGATTTTTGCCTTTGAAAAACATCATGTTATTCATATACCAGAAATGATTGAAGCTACTGACTGAATGAAAGGAGCTGGCATCTCACTCTCTTTGAATCTTCTTTATCATGCTAAGAGGAGCAGGAAAAAGCAAAAAATTTCAGAATTGCACCTTGCAATGCGGAGAAATTACTGTTTGTGCATTTACAATATTCATTGATTTTTGCCATTGAAAAACATCATGTTATTCATATACCAGAAATGTTTGAAGCTACTGACTGAATGAAAGGAGCTGGCATCTCACTCTCTTTGAATCTTCTTTATCATGCTAAGAGGAGCAGGAAAAAGCAAAAAATTTCAGAATTGCACCTTGCAATGCGGAGAAATTACTGTTTGTGCATTTACAATATTCATTTATTTTTGCCATTGAAAAACGTCCAGAAATGATTGAAGCTACTGACTGAATGAAAGGAGCTGGCATCTCACTCTCTTTGAATCTTCTTTATCATGCTAAGAGGAGCAGAAAAAAGCAAAAAATTTCAGAATTGCACCTTGCAATGCGGAGAAATTACTGTTTGTGCATTTACAATATTCATTGATTTTTGCCATTGAAAAACGTCCAGAAATGATTGAAGCTACTGACTGAATGAAAGGAGCTGGCATCTCACTCTCTTTGAATCTTGTTTATCATGCTAAGAGGAGCAGGAAAAAGCAAAAAATTTCAGAATTGCACCTTGCAATGCGGAGAAATTACTGTTTGTGCATTTACAATATTCATTGATTTTTGCCATTGAAAAACGTCCAGAAATGATTGAAGCTACTGACTGAATGAAAGGAGCTGGCATCTCACTCTCTTTGAATCTTCTTTATCATGCTAAGAGGAGCAGGAAAAAGCAAAAAATTTCAGAATTGCACCTTGCAATGCGGAGAAATTACTGTTTGTGCATTTACAATATTCATTGATTTTTGCCATTGAAAAACATCATGTTATTCATATACCAGAAATGTTTGAAGCTACTGACTGAATGAAAGGAGCTGGCATCTCACTCTCTTTGAATCTTCTTTATCATGCTAAGAGGAGCAGGAAAAAGCAAAAAATTTCAGAATTGCACCTTGCAATGCGGAGAAATTACTGTTTGTGCATTTACAATATTCATTGATTTTTGCCATTGAAAAACATCCAGAAATGATTGAAGCTACTGACTGAATGAAAGGAGCTCTCATCTCACTCTCTTTGAATCTTGTTTATCATGCTAAGAGGAGCAGGAAAAAGCAAAAAAATTCAGAATTGCACCTTGCAATGCGGAGAAATTACTGTTTGTGCATTTACAATATTCATTGATTTTTGCCATTGAAAAACGTCCAGAAATGATTGAAGCTACTGACTGAATGAAAGGAGCTGGCATCTCACTCTCTTTGAATCTTCTTTATCATGCTAAGAGGAGCAGGAAAAAGCAAAAAATTTCAGAATTGCACCTTGCAATGCGGAGAAATTACTGTTTGTGCATTTACAATATTCATTGATTTTTGCCATTGAAAAACATCATGTTATTCATATACCAGAAATGATTGAAGCTACTGACTGAATGAAAGGAGCTGGCATCTCACTCTCTTTGAATCTTCTTTATCATGCTAAGAGGAGCAGGAAAAAGCAAAAAATTTCAGAATTGCACCTTGCAATGCGGAGAAATTACTGTTTGTGCATTTACAATATTCAATGATTTTTGCCATTGAAAAACGTCCAGAAATGATTGAAGCTACTGACTGAATGAAAGGAGCTGGCATCTCACTCTCTTTGAATCTTCTTTATCATGCTAAGAGGAGCAGGAAAAAGCAAAAAATTTCAGAATTGCACCTTGCAATGCGGAGAAATTACTGTTTGTGCATTTACAATATTCATTGATTTTTGCCATTGAAAAACATCATGCTATTCATATACCAGAAATGTTTGAAGCTACTGACTGAATGAAAGGAGCTGGCATCTCACTCTCTTTGAATCTTCTTTATCATGCTAAGAGGAGCAGGAAAAAGCAAAAAATTTCAGAATTGCACCTTGCAATGCGGAGAAATTACTGTTGTTTGTGCATTTACAATATTCATTGATTTTTGCCATTGAAAAACGTCCAGAAATGATTGAAGCTACTGACTGAATGAAAGGAGCTGGCATCTCACTCTCTTTGAATCTTGTTTATCATGCTAAGAGGAGCAGGAAAAAGCAAAAAATTTCAGAATTGCACCTTGCAATGCGGAGAAATTACTGTTTGTGCATTTACAATATTCATTGATTTTTGCCATTGAAAAACGTCCAGAAATGATTGAAGCTACTGACTGAATGAAAGGAGCTGGCATCTCACTCTCTTTGAATCTTCTTTATCATGCTAAGAGGAGCAGGAAAAAGCAAAAAATTTCAGAATTGCACCTTGCAATGCGGAGAAATTACTGTTTGTGCATTTACAATATTCATTGATTTTTGCCATTGAAAAACATCATGTTATTCATATACCAGAAATGATTGAAGCTACTGACTGAATGAAAGGAGCTGGCATCTCACTCTCTTTGAATCTTCTTTATCATGCTAAGAGGAGCAGGAAAAAGCAAAAAATTTCAGAATTGCACCTTGCAATGCGGAGAAATTACTGTTTGTGCATTTACAATATTCAATGATTTTTGCCATTGAAAAACGTCCAGAAATGATTGAAGCTACTGACTGAATGAAAGGAGCTGGCATCTCACTCTCTTTGAATCTTCTTTATCATGCTAAGAGGAGCAGGAAAAAGCAAAAAATTTCAGAATTGCACCTTGCCAATGCGGAGAAATTACTGTTTGTGCATTTACAATATTCATTGATTTTTGCCATTGAAAAACATCATGTTATTCATATACCAGAAATGTTTGAAGCTACTGACTGAATGAAAGGAGCTGGCATCTCACTCTCTTTGAATCTTTTTTATCATGCTAAGAGGAGCAGGAAAAAGCAAAAAATTTCAGAATTGCACCTTGCAATGCGGAGAAATTACTGTTTGTGCATTTACAATATTCATTGATTTTTGCCATTGAAAAACATCCAGAAATGATTGAAGCTACTGACTGAATGAAAGGAGCTCTCATCTCACTCTCTTTGAATCTTGTTTATCATGCTAAGAGGAGCAGGAAAAAGCAAAAAATTTCAGAATTGCACCTTGCAATGCGGAGAAATTACTGTTTGTGCATTTACAATATTCATTGATTTTTGCCATTGAAAAACGTCCAGAAATGATTGAAGCTACTGACTGAATGAAAGGAGCTGGCATCTCACTCTCTTTGAATCTTCTTTATCATGCTAAGAGGAGCAGGAAAAAGCAAAAAATTTCAGAATTGCACCTTGCAATGCGGAGAAATTACTGTTTGTGCATTTACAATATTCATTGATTTTTGCCATTGAAAAACATCATGTTATTCATATACCAGAAATGATTGAAGCTACTGACTGAATGAAAGGAGCTGGCATCTCACTCTCTTTGAATCTTCTTTATCATGCTAAGAGGAGCAGGAAAAAGCAAAAAATTTCAGAATTGCACCTTGCAATGCGGAGAAATTACTGTTTGTGCATTTACAATATTCAATGATTTTTGCCATTGAAAAACGTCCAGAAATGATTGAAGCTACTGACTGAATGAAAGGAGCTGGCATCTCACTCTCTTTGAATCTTCTTTATCATGCTAAGAGGAGCAGGAAAAAGCAAAAAATTTCAGAATTGCACCTTGCAATGCGGAGAAATTACTGTTTGTGCATTTACAATATTCATTGATTTTTGCCATTGAAAAACATCATGCTATTCATATACCAGAAATGTTTGAAGCTACTGACTGAATGAAAGGAGCTGGCATCTCACTCTCTTTGAATCTTCTTTATCATGCTAAGAGGAGCAGGAAAAAGCAAAAAATTTCAGAATTGCACCTTGCAATGCGGAGAAATTACTGTTTGTGCATTTACAATATTCATTGATTTTTGCCATTGAAAAACGTCCAGAAATGATTGAAGCTACTGACTGAATGAAAGGAGCTGGCATCTCACTCTCTTTGAATCTTGTTTATCATGCTAAGAGGAGCAGGAAAAAGCAAAAAATTTCAGAATTGCACCTTGCAATGCGGAGAAATTACTGTTTGTGCATTTACAATATTCATTGATTTTTGCCATTGAAAAACGTCCAGAAATGATTGAAGCTACTGACTGAATGAAAGGAGCTGGCATCTCACTCTCTTTGAATCTTCTTTATCATGCTAAGAGGAGCAGGAAAAAGCAAAAAATTTCAGAATTGCACCTTGCAATGCGGAGAAATTACTGTTTGTGCATTTACAATATTCAATGATTTTTGCCATTGAAAAACGTCCAGAAATGATTGAAGCTACTGACTGAATGAAAGGAGCTGGCATCTCACTCTCTTTGAATCTTCTTTATCATGCTAAGAGGAGCAGGAAAAAGCAAAAAATTTCAGAATTGCACCTTGCAATGCGGAGAAATTACTGTTTGTGCATTTACAATATTCATTGATTTTTGCCATTGAAAAACATCATGTTATTCATATACCAGAAATGTTTGAAGCTACTGACTGAATGAAAGGAGCTGGCATCTCACTCTCTTTGAGTCTTCTTTATCATGCTAAGAGGAGCAGAAAAAAGCAAAAAATTTCAGAATTGCACCTTGCAATGCGGAGAAATTACTGCTTGTGCATTTACAATATTCATTGATTTTTGCCATTGAAAAACATCATGTTATTCATATACCAGAAATGATTGAAGCTACTGACTGAATGAAAGGAGCTGGCATCTCTCTCTCTTTGAATCTTCTTTATCATGCTAAGAGGAGCAGGAAAAAGCAAAAAATTTCAGAATTGCACCTTGCAATGCGGAGAAATTACTGTTTGTGCATTTACAATATTCATTGATTTTTGCCATTGAAAAACGTCCAGAAATGATTGAAGCTACTGACTGAATGAAAGGAGCTGGCATCTCACTCTCTTTGAATCTTCTTTATCATGCTAAGAGGAGCAGGAAAAAGCAAAAAATTTCAGAATTGCACCTTGCAATGCGGAGAAATTACTGTTTGTGCATTTACAATATTCATTGATTTTTGCCATTGAAAAACATCATGTTATTCATATACCAGAAATGTTTGAAGCTACTGACTGAATGAAAGGAGCTGGCATCTCACTCTCTTTGAGTCTTCTTTATCATGCTAAGAGGAGCAGAAAAAAGCAAAAAATTTCAGAATTGCACCTTGCAATGCGGAGAAATTACTGTTTGTGCATTTACAATATTCATTGATTTTTGCCATTGAAAAACGTCCAGAAATGATTGAAGCTACTGACTGAATGAAAGGAGCTGGCATCTCACTCTCTTTGAATCTTGTTTATCATGCTAAGAGGAGCAGGAAAAAGCAAAAAATTTCAGAATTGCACCTTGCAATGCGGAGAAATTACTGTTTGTGCATTTACAATATTCATTGATTTTTGCCATTGAAAAACGTCCAGAAATGATTGAAGCTACTGACTGAATGAAAGGAGCTGGCATCTCACTCTCTTTGAATCTTCTTTATCATGCTAAGAGGAGCAGGAAAAAGCAAAAAATTTCAGAATTGCACCTTGCAATGCGGAGAAATTACTGTTTGTGCATTTACAATATTCATTGATTTTTGCCATTGAAAAACATCGTTATTCATATACCAGAAATGATTGAAGCTACTGACTGAATGAAAGGAGCTGGCATCTCACTCTCTTTGAATCTTCTTTATCATGCTAAGAGGAGCAGGAAAAAGCAAAAAATTTCAGAATTGCACCTTGCAATGCGGAGAAATTACTGTTTGTGCATTTACAATATTCAATGATTTTTGCCATTGAAAAACGTCCAGAAATGATTGAAGCTACTGACTGAATGAAAGGAGCTGGCATCTCACTCTCTTTGAATCTTGTTTATCATGCTAAGAGGAGCAGGAAAAAGCAAAAAATTTCAGAATTGCACCTTGCAATGCGGAGAAATTACTGTTTGTGCATTTACAATATTCATTGATTTTTGCCATTGAAAAACATCATGTTATTCATATACCAGAAATGATTGAAGCTACTGACTGAATGAAAGGAGCTGGCATCTCACTCTCTTTGAATCTTCTTTATCATGCTAAGAGGAGCAGGAAAAAGCAAAAAATTTCAGAATTGCACCTTGCAATGCGGAGAAATTACTGTTTGTGCATTTACAATATTCATTGATTTTTGCCATTGAAAAACGTCCAGAAATGATTGAAGCTACTGACTGAATGAAAGGAGCTGGCATCTCACTCTCTTTGAATCTTCTTTATCATGCTAAGAGGAGCAGGAAAAAGCAAAAAATTTCAGAATTGCACCTTGCAATGCGGAGAAATTACTGTTTGTGCATTTACAATATTCATTGATTTTTGCCATTGAAAAACATCATGTTATTCATATACCAGAAATGTTTGAAGCTACTGACTGAATGAAAGGAGCTGGCATCTCACTCTCTTTGAGTCTTCTTTATCATGCTAAGAGGAGCAGGAAAAAAGCAAAAAATTTCAGAATTGCACCTTGCAATGCGGAGAAATTACTGTTTGTGCATTTACAATATTCAATGATTTTTGCCATTGAAAAACGTCCAGAAATGATTGAAGCTACTGACTGAATGAAAGGAGCTGGCATCTCACTCTCTTTGAATCTTGTTTATCATGCTAAGAGGAGCAGGAAAAAGCAAAAAATTTCAGAATTGCACCTTGCAATGCGGAGAAATTACTGTTTGTGCATTTACAATATTCATTGATTTTTGCCATTGAAAAACATCATGTTATTCATATACCAGAAATGATTGAAGCTACTGACTGAATGAAAGGAGCTGGCATCTCACTCTCTTTGAATCTTCTTTATCATGCTAAGAGGAGCAGGAAAAAGCAAAAAATTTCAGAATTGCACCTTGCAATGCGGAGAAATTACTGTTTGTGCATTTACAATATTCAATGATTTTTGCCATTGAAAAACGTCCAGAAATGATTGAAGCTACTGACTGAATGAAAGGAGCTGGCATCTCACTCTCTTTGAATCTTCTTTATCATGCTAAGAGGAGCAGGAAAAAGCAAAAAATTTCAGAATTGCACCTTGCAATGCGGAGAAATTACTGTTTGTGCATTTACAATATTCATTGATTTTTGCCATTGAAAAACGTCCAGAAATGATTGAAGCTACTGACTGAATGAAAGGAGCTGGCATCTCACTCTCTTTGAATCTTGTTTATCATGCTAAGAGGAGCAGGAAAAAGCAAAAAATTTCAGAATTGCACCTTGCAATGCGGAGAAATTACTGTTTGTGCATTTACAATATTCATTGATTTTTGCCATTGAAAAACGTCCTGAAATGATTGAAGCTACTGACTGAATGAAAGGAGCTGGCATCTCACTCTCTTTGAATCTTCTTTATCATGCTAAGAGGAGCAGGAAAAAGCAAAAAATTTCAGAATTGCACCTTGCAATGCGGAGAAATTACTGTTTGTGCATTTACAATATTCATTGATTTTTGCCATTGAAAAACATCATGTTATTCATATACCAGAAATGTTTGAAGCTACTGACTGAATGAAAGGAGCTGGCATCTCACTCTCTTTGAGTCTTCTTTATCATGCTAAGAGGAGCAGAAAAAAGCAAAAAATTTCAGAATTGCACCTTGCAATGCGGAGAAATTACTGTTTGTGCATTTACAATATTCATTGATTTTTGCCATTGAAAAACGTCCAGAAATGATTGAAGCTACTGACTGAATGAAAGGAGCTGGCATCTCACTCTCTTTGAATCTTGTTTATCATGCTAAGAGGAGCAGGAAAAAGCAAAAAATTTCAGAATTGCACCTTGCAATGCGGAGAAATTACTGTTTGTGCATTTACAATATTCATTGATTTTTGCCATTGAAAAACGTCCAGAAATGATTGAAGCTACTGACTGAATGAAAGGAGCTGGCATCTCACTCTCTTTGAATCTTCTTTACCATGCTAAGAGGAGCAGGAAAAAGCAAAAAATTTCAGAATTGCACCTTGCAATGCGGAGAAATTACTGTTTGTGCTTTTACAATATTCATTGATTTTTGCCATTGAAAAACATCATGTTATTCATATACCAGAAATGTTTGAAGCTACTGGCTGAATGAAAGGAGCTGGCATCTCACTCTCTTTGAATCTTCTTTATCATGCTAAGAGGAGCAGGAAAAAGCAAAAAATTTCAGAATTGCACCTTGCAATGCGGAGAAATTACTGTTTGTGCATTTACAATATTCATTGATTTTTGCCATTGAAAAACATCCAGAAATGATTGAAGCTACTGACTGAATGAAAGGAGCTCTCATCTCACTCTCTTTGAATCTTGTTTATCATGCTAAGAGGAGCAGGAAAAAGCAAAAAAATTCAGAATTGCACCTTGCAATGCGGAGAAATTACTGTTTGTGCATTTACAATATTCATTGATTTTTGCCATTGAAAAACGTCCAGAAATGATTGAAGCTACTGACTGAATGAAAGGAGCTGGCATCTCACTCTCTTTGAATCTTCTTTATCATGCTAAGAGGAGCAGGAAAAAGCAAAAAATTTCAGAATTGCACCTTGCAATGCGGAGAAATTACTGTTTGTGCATTTACAATATTCATTGATTTTTGCCATTGAAAAACATCATGTTATTCATATACCAGAAATGATTGAAGCTACTGACTGAATGAAAGGAGCTGGCATCTCACTCTCTTTGAATCTTCTTTATCATGCTAAGAGGAGCAGGAAAAAGCAAAAAACTTCAGAATTGCACCTTGCAATGCGGAGAAATTACTGTTTGTGCATTTACAATATTCAATGATTTTTGCCATTGAAAAACGTCCAGAAATGATTGAAGCTACTGACTGAATGAAAGGAGCTGGCATCTCACTCTCTTTGAATCTTCTTTATCATGCTAAGAGGAGCAGGAAAAAGCAAAAAATTTCAGAATTGCACCTTGCAATGCGGAGAAATTACTGTTTGTGCATTTACAATATTCATTGATTTTTGCCATTGAAAAACATCATGCTATTCATATACCAGAAATGTTTGAAGCTACTGACTGAATGAAAGGAGCTGGCATCTCACTCTCTTTGAATCTTCTTTATCATGCTAAGAGGAGCAGGAAAAAGCAAAAAATTTCAGAATTGCACCTTGCAATGCGGAGAAATTACTGTTTGTGCATTTACAATATTCATTGATTTTTGCCATTGAAAAACGTCCAGAAATGATTGAAGCTACTGACTGAATGAAAGGAGCTGGCATCTCACTCTCTTTGAATCTTGTTTATCATGCTAAGAGGAGCAGGAAAAAGCAAAAAATTTCAGAATTGCACCTTGCAATGCGGAGAAATTACTGTTTGTGCATTTACAATATTCATTGATTTTTGCCATTGAAAAACGTCCAGAAATGATTGAAGCTACTGACTGAATGAAAGGAGCTGGCATCTCACTCTCTTTGAATCTTCTTTATCATGCTAAGAGGAGCAGGAAAAAGCAAAAAATTTCAGAATTGCACCTTGCAATGCGGAGAAATTACTGTTTGTGCATTTACAATATTCATTGATTTTTGCCATTGAAAAACATCATGTTATTCATATACCAGAAATGATTGAAGCTACTGACTGAATGAAAGGAGCTGGCATCTCACTCTCTTTGAATCTTCTTTATCATGCTAAGAGGAGCAGGAAAAAGCAAAAAATTTCAGAATTGCACCTTGCAATGCGGAGAAATTACTGTTTGTGCATTTACAATATTCAATGATTTTTGCCATTGAAAAACGTCCAGAAATGATTGAAGCTACTGACTGAATGAAAGGAGCTGGCATCTCACTCTCTTTGAATCTTCTTTATCATGCTAAGAGGAGCAGGAAAAAGCAAAAAATTTCAGAATTGCACCTTCCAATGCGGAGAAATTACTGTTTGTGCATTTACAATATTCATTGATTTTTGCCATTGAAAAACATCATGTTATTCATATACCAGAAATGTTTGAAGCTACTGACTGAATGAAAGGAGCTGGCATCTCACTCTCTTTGAATCTTGTTTATCATGCTAAGAGGAGCAGGAAAAAGCAAAAAATTTCAGAATTGCACCTTGCAATGCGGAGAAATTACCTTTTGTGCATTTACAATATTCATTGATTTTTGCCATTGAAAAACGTCCTGAAATGATTGAAGCTACTGACTGAATGAAAGGAGCTGGCATCTCACTCTCTTTGAATCTTCTTTATCATGCTAAGAGGAGCAGGAAAAAGCAAAAAATTTCAGAATTGCACCTTGCAATGCGGAGAAATTACTGTTTGTGCATTTACAATATTCATTGATTTTTGCCATTGAAAAACATCATGTTATTCATATACCAGAAATGTTTGAAGCTACTGACTGAATGAAAGGAGCTGGCATCTCACTCTGAGTCTTCTTTATCATGCTAAGAGGAGCAGAAAAAAGCAAAAAATTTCAGAATTGCACCTTGCAATGCGGAGAAATTAGTTTGTGCATTTACAATATTCATTGATTTTTGCCATTGAAAAACGTCCAGAAATGATTGAAGCTACTGACTGAATGAAAGGAGCTGGCATCTCACTCTCTTTGAATCTTGTTTATCATGCTAAGAGGAGCAGGAAAAAGCAAAAAATTTCAGAATTGCACCTTGCAATGCGGAGAAATTACTGTTTGTGCATTTACAATATTCATTGATTTTTGCCATTGAAAAACGTCCAGAAATGATTGAAGCTACTGACTGAATGAAAGGAGCTGGCATCTCACTCTCTTTGAATCTTCTTTATCATGCTAAGAGGAGCAGGAAAAAGCAAAAAATTTCAGAATTGCACCTTGCAATGCGGAGAAATTACTGTTTGTGCATTTACAATATTCATTGATTTTTGCCATTGAAAAACATCATGTTATTCATATACCAGAAATGTTTGAAGCTACTGACTGAATGAAAGGAGCTGGCATCTCACTCTCTTTGAATCTTCTTTATCATGCTAAGAGGAGCAGGAAAAAGCAAAAAATTTCAGAATTGCACCTTGCAATGCGGAGAAATTACTGTTTGTGCATTTACAATATTCATTGATTTTTGCCATTGAAAAACATCCAGAAATGATTGAAGCTACTGACTGAATGAAAGGAGCTCTCATCTCACTCTCTTTGAATCTTGTTTATCATGCTAAGAGGAGCAGGAAAAAGCAAAAAAATTCAGAATTGCACCTTGCAATGCGGAGAAATTACTGTTTGTGCATTTACAATATTCATTGATTTTTGCCATTGAAAAACGTCCAGAAATGATTGAAGCTACTGACTGAATGAAAGGAGCTGGCATCTCACTCTCTTTGAATCTTCTTTATCATGCTAAGAGGAGCAGGAAAAAGCAAAAAATTTCAGAATTGCACCTTGCAATGGGGAGAAATTACTGTTTGTGCATTTACAATATTCATTGATTTTTGCCATTGAAAAACATCATGTTATTCATATACCAGAAATGATTGAAGCTACTGACTGAATGAAAGGAGCTGGCATCTCACTCTCTTTGAATCTTCTTTATCATGCTAAGAGGAGCAGGAAAAAGCAAAAAATTTCAGAATTGCACCTTGCAATGCGGAGAAATTACTGTTTGTGCATTTACAATATTCAATGATTTTTGCCATTGAAAAACGTCCAGAAATGATTGAAGCTACTGACTGAATGAAAGGAGCTGGCATCTCACTCTCTTTGAATCTTCTTTATCATGCTAAGAGGAGCAGGAAAAAGCAAAAAATTTCAGAATTGCACATTGCAATGCGGAGAAATTACTGTTTGTGCATTTACAATATTCATTGATTTTTGCCATTGAAAAACATCATGCTATTCATATACCAGAAATGTTTGAAGCTACTGACTGAATGAAAGGAGCTGGCATCTCACTCTCTTTGAATCTTCTTTATCATGCTAAGAGGAGCAGGAAAAAGCAAAAAATTTCAGAATTGCACCTTGCAATGCGGAGAAATTACTGTTTGTGCATTTACAATATTCATTGATTTTTGCCATTGAAAAACGTCCAGAAATGATTGAAGCTACTGACTGAATGAAAGGAGCTGGCATCTCACTCTCTTTGAATCTTCTTTATCATGCTAAGAGGAGCAGGAAAAAGCAAAAAATTTCAGAATTGCACCTTGCAATGCGGAGAAATTACTGTTTGTGCATTTACAATATTCATTGATTTTTGCCATTGAAAAACATCATGTTATTCATATACCAGAAATGATTGAAGCTACTGACTGAATGAAAGGAGCTGGCATCTCACTCTCTTTGAATCTTCTTTATCATGCTAAGAGGAGCAGGAAAAAGCAAAAAATTTCAGAATTGCACCTTGCAATGCGGAGAAATTTCTGTTTGTGCATTTACAATATTCAATGATTTTTGCCATTGAAAAACGTCCAGAAATGATTGAAGCTACTGACTGAATGAAAGGAGCTGGCATCTCACTCTCTTTGAATCTTCTTTATCATGCTAAGAGGAGCAGGAAAAAGCAAAAAATTTCAGAATTGCACCTTGCAATGCGGAGAAATTACTGTTTGTGCATTTACAATATTCATAGATTTTTGCCATTGAAAAACATCATGTTATTCATATACCAGAAATGTTTGAAGCTACTGACTGAATGAAAGGAGCTGGCATCTCACTCTCTTTGAGTCTTCTTTATCATGCTAAGAGGAGCAGAAAAAAGCAAAAAATTTCAGAATTGCACCTTGCAATGCGGAGAAATTACTGTTTGTGCATTTACAATATTCATTGATTTTTGCCATTGAAAAACATCCAGAAATGATTGAAGCTACTGACTGAATGAAAGGAGCTCTCATCTCACTCTCTTTGAATCTTGTTTATCATGCTAAGAGGAGCAGGAAAAAGCAAAAAAATTCAGAATTGCACCTTGCAATGCGGAGAAATTACTGTTTGTGCATTTACAATATTCATTGATTTTTGCCATTGAAAAACGTCCAGAAATGATTGAAGCTACTGACTGAATGAAAGGAGCTGGCATCTCACTCTCTTTGAATCTTCTTTATCATGCTAAGAGGAGCAGGAAAAAGCAAAAAATTTCAGAATTGCACCTTGCAATGCGGAGAAATTACTGTTTGTGCATTTACAATATTCATTGATTTTTGCCATTGAAAAACATCATGTTATTCATATACCAGAAATGATTGAAGCTACTGACTGAATGAAAGGAGCTGGCATCTCACTCTCTTTGAATCTTCTTTATCATGCTAAGAGGAGCAGGAAAAAGCAAAAAATTTCAGAATTGCACCTTGCAATGCGGAGAAATTACTGTTTGTGCATTTACAATATTCAATGATTTTTGCCATTGAAAAACGTCCAGAAATGATTGAAGCTACTGACTGAATGAAAGGAGCTGGCATCTCACTCTCTTTGAATCTTCTTTATCATGCTAAGAGGAGCAGGAAAAAGCAAAAAATTTCAGAATTGCACCTTGCAATGCGGAGAAATTACTGTTTGTGCATTTACAATATTCATTGATTTTTGCCATTGAAAAACATCATGCTATTCATATACCAGAAATGTTTGAAGCTACTGACTGAATGAAAGGAGCTGGCATCTCACTCTCTTTGAATCTTCTTTATCATGCTAAGAGGAGCAGGAAAAAGCAAAAAAATTCAGAATTGCACCTTGCAATGCGGAGAAATTACTGTTTGTGCATTTACAATATTCATTGATTTTTGCCATTGAAAAACGTCCAGAAATGATTGAAGCTACTGACTGAATGAAAGGAGCTGGCATCTCACTCTCTTTGAATCTTGTTTATCATGCTAAGAGGAGCAGGAAAAAGCAAAAAATTTCAGAATTGCACCTTGCAATGCGGAGAAATTACTGTTTGTGCATTTACAATATTCATTGATTTTTGCCATTGAAAAACGTCCAGAAATGATTGAAGCTACTGACTGAATGAAAGGAGCTGGCATCTCACTCTCTTTGAATCTTCTTTATCATGCTAAGAGGAGCTGGAAAAAGCAAAAAATTTCAGAATTGCACCTTGCAATGCGGAGAAATTACTGTTTGTGCATTTACAATATTCATTGATTTTTGCCATTGAAAAACATCATGTTATTCATATACCAGAAATGATTGAAGCTACTGACTGAATGAAAGGAGCTGGCATCTCACTCTCTTTGAATCTTCTTTATCATGCTAAGAGGAGCAGGAAAAAGCAAAAAATTTCAGAATTGCACCTTGCAATGCGGAGAAATTACTGTTTGTGCATTTACAATATTCAATGATTTTTGCCATTGAAAAACATCCAGAAATGATTGAAGCTACTGACTGAATGAAAGGAGCTGGCATCTCACTCTCTTTGAATCTTCTTTATCATGCTAAGAGGAGCAGGAAAAAGCAAAAAATTTCAGAATTGCACCTTCCAATGCGGAGAAATTACTGTTTGTGCATTTACAATATTCATTGATTTTTGCCATTGAAAAACATCATGTTATTCATATACCAGAAATGTTTGAAGCTACTGACTGAATGAAAGGAGCTGGCATCTCACTCTCTTTGAGTCTTCTTTATCATGCTAAGAGGAGCAGAAAAAAGCAAAAAATTTCAGAATTGCACCTTGCAATGCGGAGAAATTACTGTTTGTGCATTTACAATATTCATTGATTTTTGCCATTGAAAAACGTCCAGAAATGATTGAAGCTACTGACTGAATGAAAGGAGCTGGCATCTCACTCTCTTTGAATCTTGTTTATCATGCTAAGAGGAGCAGGAAAAAGCAAAAAATTTCAGAATTGCACCTTGCAATGCGGAGAAATTACTGTTTGTGCATTTACAATATTCATTGATTTTTGCCATTGAAAAACGTCCAGAAATGATTGAAGCTACTGACTGAATGAAAGGAGCTGGCATCTCACTCTCTTTGAATCTTCTTTATCATGCTAAGAGGAGCAGGAAAAAGCAAAAAATTTCAGAATTGCACCTTGCAATGCGGAGAAATTACTGTTTGTGCATTTACAATATTCATTGATTTTTGCCATTGAAAAACATCGTTATTCATATACCAGAAATGATTGAAGCTACTGACTGAATGAAAGGAGCTGGCATCTCACTCTCTTTGAATCTTCTTTATCATGCTAAGAGGAGCAGGAAAAAGCAAAAAATTTCAGAATTGCACCTTGCAATGCGGAGAAATTACTGTTTGTGCATTTACCATATTCAATGATTTTTGCCATTGAAAAACGTCCAGAAATGATTGAAGCTACTGACTGAATGAAAGGAGCTGGCATCTCACTCTCTTTGAATCTTGTTTATCATGCTAAGAGGAGCAGGAAAAAGCAAAAAATTTCAGAATTGCACCTTGCAATGCGGAGAAATTACTGTTTGTGCATTTACAATATTCATTGATTTTTGCCATTGAAAAACATCATGTTATTCATATACCAGAAATGATTGAAGCTACTGACTGAATGAAAGGAGCTGGCATCTCACTCTCTTTGAATCTTCTTTATCATGCTAAGAGGAGCAGGAAAAAGCAAAAAATTTCAGAATTGCACCTTGCAATGCGGAGAAATTACTGTTTGTGCATTTACAATATTCAATGATTTTTGCCATTGAAAAACGTCCAGAAATGATTGAAGCTACTGACTGAATGAAAGGAGCTGGCATCTCACTCTCTTTGAATCTTCTTTATCATGCTAAGAGGAGCAGGAAAAAGCAAAAAATTTCAGAATTGCACCTTGCAATGCGGAGAAATTACTGTTTGTGCATTTACAATATTCATTGATTTTTGCCATTGAAAAACGTCCAGAAATGATTGAAGCTACTGACTGAATGAAAGGAGCTGGCATCTCACTCTCTTTGAATCTTGTTTATCATGCTAAGAGGAGCAGGAAAAAGCAAAAAATTTCAGAATTGCACCTTGCAATGCGGAGAAATTACTGTTTGTGCATTTACAATATTCATTGATTTTTGCCATTGAAAAACGTCCTGAAATGATTGAAGCTACTGACTGAATGAAAGGAGCTGGCATCTCACTCTCTTTGAATCTTCTTTATCATGCTAAGAGGAGCAGGAAAAAGCAAAAAATTTCAGAATTGCACCTTGCAATGCGGAGAAATTACTGTTTGTGCATTTACAATATTCATTGATTTTTGCCATTGAAAAACATCATGTTATTCATATACCAGAAATGTTTGAAGCTACTGACTGAATGAAAGGAGCTGGCATCTCACTCTCTTTGAATCTTCTTTATCATGCTAAGAGGAGCAGGAAAAAGCAAAAAATTTCAGAATTGCACCTTGCAATGCGGAGAAATTACTGTTTGTGCATTTACAATATTCATTGATTTTTGCCATTGAAAAACATCCAGAAATGATTGAAGCTACTGACTGAATGAAAGGAGCTCTCATCTCACTCTCTTTGAATCTTGTTTATCATGCTAAGAGGAGCAGGAAAAAGCAAAAAAATTCAGAATTGCACCTTGCAATGCGGAGAAATTACTGTTTGTGCATTTACAATATTCATTGATTTTTGCCATTGAAAAACGTCCAGAAATGATTGAAGCTACTGACTGAATGAAAGGAGCTGGCATCTCACTCTCTTTGAATCTTCTTTATCATGCTAAGAGGAGCAGGAAAAAGCAAAAAATTTCAGAATTGCACCTTGCAATGCGGAGAAATTACTGTTTGTGCATTTACAATATTCATTGATTTTTGCCATTGAAAAACATCATGTTATTCATATACCAGAAATGATTGAAGCTACTGACTGAATGAAAGGAGCTGGCATCTCACTCTCTTTGAATCTTCTTTATCATGCTAAGAGGAGCAGGAAAAAGCAAAAAATTTCAGAATTGCACCTTGCAATGCGGAGAAATTACTGTTTGTGCATTTACAATATTCAATGATTTTTGCCATTGAAAAACGTCCAGAAATGATTGAAGCTACTGACTGAATGAAAGGAGCTGGCATCTCACTCTCTTTGAATCTTCTTTATCATGCTAAGAGGAGCAGGAAAAAGCAAAAAATTTCAGAATTGCACCTTGCAATGCGGAGAAATTACTGTTTGTGCATTTACAATATTCATTGATTTTTGCCATTGAAAAACATCATGCTATTCATATACCAGAAATGTTTGAAGCTACTGACTGAATGAAAGGAGCTGGCATCTCACTCTCTTTAAATCTTCTTTATCATGCTAAGAGGAGCAGGAAAAAGCAAAACATTTCAGAATTGCACCTTGCAATGCGGAGAAATTACTGTTTGTGCATTTACAATATTCATTGATTTTTGCCATTGAAAAACGTCCAGAAATGATTGAAGCTACTGACTGAATGAAAGGAGCTGGCATCTCACTCTCTTTGAATCTTGTTTATCATGCTAAGAGGAGCAGGAAAAAGCAAAAAATTTCAGAATTGCACCTTGCAATGCGGAGAAATTACTGTTTGTGCATTTACAATATTCATTGATTTTTGCCATTGAAAAACGTCCAGAAATGATTGAAGCTACTGACTGAATGAAAAGAGCTGGCATCTCACTCTCTTTGAATCTTCTTTATCATGCTAAGAGGAGCAGGAAAAAGCAAAAAATTTCAGAATTGCACCTTGCAATGCGGAGAAATTACTGTTTGTGCATTTACAATATTCAATGATTTTTGCCATTGAAAAACGTCCAGAAATGATTGAAGCTACTGACTGAATGAAAGGAGCTGGCATCTCACTCTCTTTGAATCTTCTTTATCATGCTAAGAGGAGCAGGAAAAAGCAAAAAATTTCAGAATTGCACCTTCCAATGCGGAGAAATTACTGTTTGTGCATTTACAATATTCATTGATTTTTGCCATTGAAAAACATCATGTTATTCATATACCAGAAATGTTTGAAGCTACTGACTGAATGAAAGGAGCTGGCATCTCACTCTCTTTGAATCTTCTTTATCATGCTAAGAGGAGCAGGAAAAAGCAAAAAATTTCAGAATTGCACCTTGCAATGCGGAGAAATTACTGTTTGTGCATTTACAATATTCATTGATTTTTGCCATTGAAAAACATCATGTTATTCATATACCAGAAATGATTGAAGCTACTGACTGAATGAAAGGAGCTGGCATCTCACTCTCTTTGAATCTTCTTTATCATGCTAAGAGGAGCAGGAAAAAGCAAAAAATTTCAGAATTGCACCTTGCAATGCGGAGAAATTACTGTTTGTGCATTTACAATATTCAATGATTTTTGCCATTGAAAAACGTCCAGAAATGATTGAAGCTACTGACTGAATGAAAGGAGCTGGCATCTCACTCTCTTTGAATCTTCTTTATCATGCTAAGAGGAGCAGGAAAAAGCAAAAAATTTCAGAATTGCACCTTGCAATGCGGAGAAATTACTGTTTGTGCATTTACAATATTCATTGATTTTTGCCATTGAAAAACGTCCAGAAATGATTGAAGCTACTGACTGAATGAAAGGAGCTGGCATCTCACTCTCTTTGAATCTTGTTTATCATGCTAAGAGGAGCAGGAAAAAGCAAAAAATTTCAGAATTGCACCTTGCAATGCGGAGAAATTACTGTTTGTGCATTTACAATATTCATTGATTTTTGCCATTGAAAAACATCATGTTATTCATATACCAGAAATGATTGAAGCTACTGACTGAATGAAAGGAGCTGGCATCTCACTCTCTTTGAATCTTCTTTATCATGCTAAGAGGAGCAGGAAAAAGCAAAAAATTTCAGAATTGCACCTTGCAATGCGGAGAAATTACTGTTTGTGCATTTACAATATTCAATGATTTTTGCCATTGAAAAACGTCCAGAAATGATTGAAGCTACTGACTGAATGAAAGGAGCTGGCATCTCACTCTCTTTGAATCTTCTTTATCATGCTAAGAGGAGCAGGAAAAAGCAAAAAATTTCAGAATTGCACCTTGCAATGCGGAGAAATTACTGTTTGTGCATTTACAATATTCATTGATTTTTGCCATTGAAAAACGTCCAGAAATGATTGAAGCTACTGACTGAATGAAAGGAGCTGGCATCTCACTCTCTTTGAATCTTGTTTATCATGCTAAGAGGAGCAGGAAAAAGCAAAAAATTTCAGAATTGCACCTTGCAATGCGGAGAAATTACTGTTTGTGCATTTACAATATTCATTGATTTTTGCCATTGAAAAACGTCCTGAAATGATTGAAGCTACTGACTGAATGAAAGGAGCTGGCATCTCACTCTCTTTGAATCTTCTTTATCATGCTAAGAGGAGCAGGAAAAAGCAAAAAATTTCAGAATTGCACCTTGCAATGCGGAGAAATTACTGTTTGTGCATTTACAATATTCATTGATTTTTGCCATTGAAAAACATCATGTTATTCATATACCAGAAATGTTTGAAGCTACTGACTGAATGAAAGGAGCTGGCATCTCACTCTCTTTGAGTCTTCTTTATCATGCTAAGAGGAGCAGAAAAAAGCAAAAAATTTCAGAATTGCACCTTGCAATGCGGAGAAATTACTGTTTGTGCATTTACAATATTCATTGATTTTTGCCATTGAAAAACGTCTAGAAATGATTGAAGCTACTGACTGAATGAAAGGAGCTGGCATCTCACTCTCTTTGAATCTTGTTTATCATGCTAAGAGGAGCAGGAAAAAGCAAAAAATTTCAGAATTGCACCTTGCAATGCGGAGAAATTACTGTTTGTGCATTTACAATATTCATTGATTTTTGCCATTGAAAAACGTCCAGAAATGATTGAAGCTACTGACTGAATGAAAGGAGCTGGCATCTCACTCTCTTTGAATCTTGTTTATCATGCTAAGAGGAGCAGGAAAAAGCAAAAAATTTCAGAATTGCACCTTGCAATGCGGAGAAATTACTGTTTGTGCATTTACAATATTCATTGATTTTTGCCATTGAAAAACATCATGTTATTCATATACCAGAAATGTTTGAAGCTACTGACTGAATGAAAGGAGCTGGCATCTCACTCTCTTTGAATCTTCTTTATCATGCTAAGAGGAGCAGGAAAAAGCAAAAAATTTCAGAATTGCACCTTGCAATGCGGAGAAATTACTGTTTGTGCATTTACAATATTCATTGATTTTTGCCATTGAAAAACATCCAGAAATGATTGAAGCTACTGACTGAATGAAAGGAGCTGGCATCTCACTCTCTTTGAATCTTGTTTATCATGCTAAGAGGAGCAGGAAAAAGCAAAAAATTTCAGAATTGCACCTTGCAATGCGGAGAAATTACTGTTTGTGCATTTACAATATTCATTGATTTTTGCCATTGAAAAACATCATGTTATTCATATACCAGAAATGTTTGAAGCTACTGACTGAATGAAAGGAGCTGGCATCTCACTCTCTTTGAATCTTCTTTATCATGCTAAGAGGAGCAGGAAAAAGCAAAAAATTTCAGAATTGCACCTTGCAATGCGGAGAAATTACTGTTTGTGCATTTACAATATTCATTGATTTTTGCCATTGAAAAACATCCAGAAATGATTGAAGCTACTGACTGAATGAAAGGAGCTGGCATCTCACTCTCTTTGAATCTTGTTTATCATGCTAAGAGGAGCAGGAAAAAGCAAAAAATTTCAGAATTGCACCTTGCAATGCGGAGAAATTACTGTTTGTGCATTTACAATATTCATTGATTTTTGCCATTGAAAAATGTCCAGAAATGATTGAAGCTACTGACTGAATGAAAGGAGCTGGCATCTCACTCTCTTTGAATCTTCTTTATCATGCTAAGAGGAGCAGGAAAAAGCAAAAAATTTCAGAATTGCACCTTGCAATGCGGAGAAATTACTGTTTGTGCATTTACAATATTCATTGATTTTTGCCATTGAAAAACATCATGTTATTCATATACGAGAAATGTTTGAAGCTACTGACTGAATGAAAGGAGCTGGCATCTCACTCTCTTTGAATCTTCTTTATCATGCTAAGAGGAGCAGGAAAAAGCAAAAAATTTCAGAATTGCACCTTGCAATGCGGAGAAATTACTGTTTGTGCATTTACAATATTCATTGATTTTTGCCATTGAAAAACGTCCAGAAATGATTGAAGCTACTGACTGAATGAAAGGAGCTGGCATCTCACTCTCTTTGAATCTTGTTTATCATGCTAAGAGGAGCAGGAAAAAGCAAAAAATTTCAGAATTGCACCTTGCAATGCGGAGAAATTACTGTTTGTGCATTTACAATATTCATTGATTTTTGCCATTGAAAAACATCATGTTATTCATATACCAGAAATGTTTGAAGCTACTGACTGAATGAAAGGAGCTGGCATCTCACTCTCTTTGAATCTTCTTTATCATGCTAAGAGGAGCAGGAAAAAGCAAAAAATTTCAGAATTGCACCTTGCAATGCGGAGAAATTACTGTTTGTGCATTTACAATATTCATTGATTTTTGCCATTGAAAAACATCCAGAAATGATTGAAGCTACTGACTGAATGAAAGGAGCTGGCATCTCACTCTCTTTGAATCTTGTTTATCATGCTAAGAGGAGCAGGAAAAAGCAAAAAATTTCAGAATTGCACCTTGCAATGCGGAGAAATTACTGTTTGTGCATTTACAATATTCATTGATTTTTGCCATTGAAAAACATCATGTTATTCATATACCAGAAATGATTGAAGCTACTGACTGAATGAAAGGAGCTGGCATCTCACTCTCTTTGAATCTTCTTTATCATGCTAAGAGGAGCAGGAAAAAGCAAAAAATTTCAGAATTGCACCTTGCAATGCGGAGAAATTACTGTTTGTGCATTTACAATATTCAATGATTTTTGCCATTGAAAAACGTCCAGAAATGATTGAAGCTACTGACTGAATGACAGGAGCTGGCATCTCACTCTCTTTGAATCTTCTTTATCATGCTAAGAGGAGCAGGAAAAAGCAAAAAATTTCAGAATTGCACCTTGCAAGGCGGAGAAATTACTGTTTGTGCATTTACAATATTCATTGATTTTTGACATTGAAAAACATCATGCTATTCATATACCAGAAATGTTTGAAGCTACTGACTGAATGAAAGGAGCTGGCATCTCACTCTCTTTGAATCTTCTTTATCATGCTAAGAGGAGCAGGAAAAAGCAAAAAATTTCAGAATTGCACCTTGCAATGCGGAGAAATTACTGTTTGTGCATTTACAATATTCATTGATTTTTGCCATTGAAAAACGTCCAGAAATGATTGAAGCTACTGACTGAATGAAAGGAGCTGGCATCTCACTCTCTTTGAATCTTGTTTATCATGCTAAGAGGAGCAGGAAAAAGCAAAAAATTTCAGAATTGCACCTTGCAATGCGGAGAAATTACTGTTTGTGCATTTACAATATTCATTGATTTTTGCCATTGAAAAACATCATGTTATTCATATACCAGAAATGTTTGAAGCTACTGACTGAATGAAAGGAGCTGGCATCTCACTCTCTTTGAATCTTCTTTATCATGCTAAGAGGAGCAGGAAAAAGCAAAAAATTTCAGAATTGCACCTTGCAATGCGGAGAAATTACTGTTTGTGCATTTACAATATTCATTGATTTTTGCCATTGAAAAACGTCCAGAAATGATTGAAGCTACTGACTGAATGAAAGGAGCTGGCATCTCACTCTCTTTGAATCTTCTTTATCATGCTAAGAGGAGCAGGAAAAAGCAAAAAATTTCAGAATTGCACCTTGCAATGCGGAGAAATTACTGTTTGTGCATTTACAATATTCATTGATTTTTGCCATTGAAAAACGTCCAGAAATGTTTGAAGCTACTGACTGAATGAAAGGAGCTGGCATCTCACTCTCTTTGAATCTTCTTTATCATGCTAAGAGGAGCAGGAAAAAGCAAAAAATTTCAGAATTGCACCTTGCAATGAGGAGAAATTACTGTTTGTGCATTTACAATATTCATTGATTTTTGCCATTGAAAAACATCATGTTATTCATATACCAGAAATGTTTGAAGCTACTGACTGAATGAAAGGAGCTGGCATCTCACTCTCTTTGAATCTTCTTTATCATGCTAAGAGGAGCAGGAAAAAGCAAAAAATTTCAGAATTGCACCTTGCAATGCGGAGAAATTACTGTTTGTGCATTTACAATATTCAATGATTTTTGCCATTGAAAAACGTCCAGAAATGATTGAAGCTACTGACTGAATGAAAGGAGCTGGCATCTCACTCTCTTTGAATCTTCTTTATCATGCTAAGAGGAGCAGGAAAAAGCAAAAAATTTCAGAATTGCACCTTCCAATGCGGAGAAATTACTGTTTGTGCATTTACAATATTCATTGATTTTTGCCATTGAAAAACATCATGTTATTCATATACCAGAAATGTTTGAAGCTACTGACTGAATGAAAGGAGCTGGCATCTCACTCTCTTTGAATCTTCTTTATCATGCTAAGAGGAGCAGGAAAAAGCAAAAAATTTCAGAATTGCACCTTGCAATGCGGAGAAATTACTGTTTGTGCATTTACAATATTCATTGATTTTTGCCATTGAAAAACGTCCAGAAATGATTGAAGCTACTGACTGAATGAATGGAGCTGGCATCTCACTCTCTTTGAATCTTCTTTATCATGCTAAGAGGAGCAGGAAAAAGAAAAAAATTTCAGAATTGCACCTTGCAATGCGGAGAAATTACTGTTTGTGCATTTACAATATTCATTGATTTTTGCCATTGAAAAACATCATGTTATTCATATACCAGAAATGTTTGAAGCTACTGACTGAATGAAAGGAGCTGGCATCTCACTCTCTTTGAATCTTCTTTATCATGCTAAGAGGAGCAGGAAAAAGCAAAAAATTTCAGAATTGCACCTTGCAATGCGGAGAAATTACTGTTTGTGCATTTACAATATTCATTGATTTTTGCCATTGAAAAACGTCCAGAAATGATTGAAGCTACTGACTGAATGAAAGGAGCTGGCATCTCACTCTCTTTGAATCTTGTTTATCATGCTAAGAGGAGCAGGAAAAAGCAAAAAATTTCAGAATTGCACCTTGCAATGCGGAGAAATTACTGTTTGTGCATTTACAATATTCATTGATTTTTGCCATTGAAAAACATCATGTTATTCATATACCAGAAATGTTTGAAGCTACTGACTGAATGAAAGGAGCTGGCATCTCACTCTCTTTGAATCTTCTTTATCATGCTAAGAGGAGCAGGAAAAAGCAAAAAATTTCAGAATTGCACCTTGCAATGCGGAGAAATTACTGTTTGTGCATTTACAATATTCATTGATTTTTGCCATTGAAAAACATCCAGAAATGATTGAAGCTACTGACTGAATGAAAGGAGCTGGCATCTCACTCTCTTTGAATCTTGTTTATCATGCTAAGAGGAGCAGGAAAAAGCAAAAAATTTCAGAATTGCACCTTGCAATGCGGAGAAATTACTGTTTGTGCATTTACAATATTCATTGATTTTTGCCATTGAAAATCATGTTATTCATATACCAGAAATGTTTGAAGCTACTGACTGAATGAAAGGAGCTGGCATCTCACTCTCTTTGAATCTTCTTTATCATGCTAAGAGGAGCAGGAAAAAGCAAAAAATTTCAGAATTGCACCTTGCAATGCGGAGAAATTACTGTTTGTGCATTTACAATATTCATTGATTTTTGCCATTGAAAAACATCCAGAAATGATTGAAGCTACTGACTGAATGAAAGGAGCTGGCATCTCACTCTCTTTGAATCTTGTTTATCATGCTAAGAGGAGCAGGAAAAAGCAAAAAATTTCAGAATTGCACCTTGCAATGCGGAGAAATTACTGTTTGTGCATTTACAATATTCATTGATTTTTGCCATTGAAAAACATCATGTTATTCATATACCAGAAATGTTTGAAGCTACTGACTGAATGAAAGGAGCTGGCATCTCACTCTCTTTGAATCTTCTTTATCATGCTAAGAGGAGCAGGAAAAAGCAAAAAATTTCAGAATTGCACCTTGCAATGCGGAGAAATTACTGTTTGTGCATTTACAATATTCATTGATTTTTGCCATTGAAAAACATCCAGAAATGATTGAAGCTACTGACTGAATGAAAGGAGCTGGCATCTCACTCTCTTTGAATCTTGTTTATCATGCTAAGAGGAGCAGGAAAAAGCAAAAAATTTCAGAATTGCACCTTGCAATGCGGAGAAATTACTGTTTGTGCATTTACAATATTCATTGATTTTTGCCATTGAAAAATGTCCAGAAATGATTGAAGCTACTGACTGAATGAAAGGAGCTGGCATCTCACTCTCTTTGAATCTTCTTTATCATGCTAAGAGGAGCAGGAAAAAGCAAAAAATTTCAGAATTGCACCTTGCAATGCGGAGAAATTACTGTTTGTGCATTTACAATATTCATTGATTTTTGCCATTGAAAAACATCATGTTATTCATATACGAGAAATGTTTGAAGCTACTGACTGAATGAAAGGAGCTGGCATCTCACTCTCTTTGAATCTTCTTTATCATGCTAAGAGGAGCAGGAAAAAGCAAAAAATTTCAGAATTGCACCTTGCAATGCGGAGAAATTACTGTTTGTGCATTTACAATATTCATTGATTTTTGCCATTGAAAAACGTCCAGAAATGATTGAAGCTACTGACTGAATGAAAGGAGCTGGCATCTCACTCTCTTTGAATCTTGTTTATCATGCTAAGAGGAGCAGGAAAAAGCAAAAAATTTCAGAATTGCACCTTGCAATGCGGAGAAATTACTGTTTGTGCATTTACAATATTCATTGATTTTTGCCATTGAAAAACATCATGTTATTCATATACCAGAAATGTTTGAAGCTACTGACTGAATGAAAGGAGCTGGCATCTTACTCTCTTTGAATCTTCTTTATCATGCTAAGAGGAGCAGGAAAAAGCAAAAAATTTCAGAATTGCACCTTGCAATGCGGAGAAATTACTGTTTGTGCATTTACAATATTCATTGATTTTTGCCATTGAAAAACATCCAGAAATGATTGAAGCTACTGACTGAATGAAAGGAGCTGGCATCTCACTCTCTTTGAATCTTGTTTATCATGCTAAGAGGAGCAGGAAAAAGCAAAAAATTTCAGAATTGCACCTTGCAATGCGGAGAAATTACTGTTTGTGCATTTACAATATTCATTGATTTTTGCCATTGAAAAACATCATGTTATTCATATACCAGAAATGATTGAAGCTACTGACTGAATGAAAGGAGCTGGCATCTCACTCTCTTTGAATCTTCTTTATCATGCTAAGAGGAGCAGGAAAAAGCAAAAAATTTCAGAATTGCACCTTGCAATACGGAGAAATTACTGTTTGTGCATTTACAATATTCAATGATTTTTGCCATTGAAAAACGTCCAGAAATGATTGAAGCTACTGACTGAATGAAAGGAGCTGGCATCTCACTCTCTTTGAATCTTCTTTATCATGCTAAGAGGAGCAGGAAAAAGTAAAAAATTTCAGAATTGCACCTTGCAAGGCGGAGAAATTACTGTTTGTGCATTTACAATATTCATTGATTTTTGACATTGAAAAACATCATGCTATTCATATACCAGAAATGTTTGAAGCTACTGACTGAAAGAAAGGAGCTGGCATCTCACTCTCTTTGAATCTTCTTTATCATGCTAAGAGGAGCAGGAAAAAGCAAAAATTTCAGAATTGCACCTTGCAATGCGGAGAAATTACTGTTTGTGCATTTACAATATTCATTGATTTTTGCCATTGAAAAACATCCAGAAATGATTGAAGCTACTGACTGAATGAAAGGAGCTGGCATCTCACTCTCTTTGAATCTTGTTTATCATGCTAAGAGGAGCAGGAAAAAGCAAAAAATTTCAGAATTGCACCTTGCAATGCGGAGAAATTACTGTTTGTGCATTTACAATATTCATTGATTTTTGCCATTGAAAAACATCATGTTATTCATATACCAGAAATGTTTGAAGCTACTGACTGAATGAAAGGAGCTGGCATCTCACTCTCTTTGAATCTTCTTTATCATGCTAAGAGGAGCAGGAAAAAGCAAAAAATTTCAGAATTGCACCTTGCAATGCGGAGAAATTACTGTTTGTGCATTTACAATATTCATTGATTTTTGCCATTGAAAAACATCCAGAAATGATTGAAGCTACTGACTGAATGAAAGGAGCTGGCATCTCACTCTCTTTGAATCTTGTTTATCATGCTAAGAGGAGCAGGAAAAAGCAAAAAATTTCAGAATTGCACCTTGCAATGCGGAGAAATTACTGTTTGTGCATTTACAATATTCATTGATTTTTGCCATTGAAAAATGTCCAGAAATGATTGAAGCTACTGACTGAATGAAAGGAGCTGGCATCTCACTCTCTTTGAATCTTCTTTATCATGCTAAGAGGAGCAGGAAAAAGCAAAAAATTTCAGAATTGCACCTTGCAATGCGGAGAAATTACTGTTTGTGCATTTACAATATTCATTGATTTTTGCCATTGAAAAACATCATGTTATTCATATACGAGAAATGTTTGAAGCTACTGACTGAATGAAAGGAGCTGGCATCTCACTCTCTTTGAATCTTCTTTATCATGCTAAGAGGAGCAGGAAAAAGCAAAAAATTTCAGAATTGCACCTTGCAATGCGAAGAAATTACTGTTTGTGCATTTACAATATTCATTGATTTTTGCCATTGAAAAACGTCCAGAAATGATTGAAGCTACTGACTGAATGAAAGGAGCTGGCATCTCACTCTCTTTGAATCTTGTTTATCATGCTAAGAGGAGCAGGAAAAAGCAAAAAATTTCAGAATTGCACCTTGCAATGCGGAGAAATTACTGTTTGTGCATTTACAATATTCATTGATTTTTGCCATTGAAAAACATCATGTTATTCATATACCAGAAATGTTTGAAGCTACTGACTGAATGAAAGGAGCTGGCATCTTACTCTCTTTGAATCTTCTTTATCATGCTAAGAGGAGCAGGAAAAAGCAAAAAATTTCAGAATTGCACCTTGCAATGCGGAGAAATTACTGTTTGTGCATTTACAATATTCATTGATTTTTGCCATTGAAAAACATCCAGAAATGATTGAAGCTACTGACTGAATGAAAGGAGCTGGCATCTCACTCTCTTTGAATCTTGTTTATCATGCTAAGAGGAGCAGGAAAAAGCAAAAAATTTCAGAATTGCACCTTGCAATGCGGAGAAATTACTGTTTGTGCATTTACAATATTCATTGATTTTTGCCATTGAAAAACATCATGTTATTCATATACCAGAAATGATTGAAGCTACTGACTGAATGAAAGGAGCTGGCATCTCACTCTCTTTGAATCTTCTTTATCATGCTAAGAGGAGCAGGAAAAAGCAAAAAATTTCAGAATTGCACCTTGCAATGCGGAGAAATTACTGTTTGTGCATTTACAATATTCAATGATTTTTGCCATTGAAAAACGTCCAGAAATGATTGAAGCTACTGACTGAATGAAAGGAGCTGGCATCTCACTCTCTTTGAATCTTCTTTATCATGCTAAGAGGAGCAGGAAAAAGCAAAAAATTTCAGAATTGCACCTTGCAAGGCGGAGAAATTACTGTTTGTGCATTTACAATATTCATTGATTTTTGACATTGAAAAACATCATGCTATTCATATACCAGAAATGTTTGAAGCTACTGACTGAATGAAAGGAGCTGGCATCTCACTCTCTTTGAATCTTCTTTATCATGCTAAGAGGAGCAGGAAAAAGCAAAAAATTTCAGAATTGCACCTTGCAATGCGGAGAAATTACTGTTTGTGCATTTACAATATTCATTGATTTTTGCCATTGAAAA
Organism: Phyllobates terribilis; assembly: GCF_046119375.1. NCBI lineage: Eukaryota > Metazoa > Chordata > Amphibia > Anura > Dendrobatidae > Phyllobates > Phyllobates terribilis. Next base: position 93,631 of record NW_027365447.1, read on the forward strand.
ACGTCCAGAAATGATTGAAGCTACTGACTGAATGAAAGGAGCTGGCATCTCACTCTCTTTGAATCTTGTTTATCATGCTAAGAGGAGCAGGAAAAAGCAAAAAATTTCAGAATTGCACCTTGCAATGCGGAGAAATTACTGTTTGTGCATTTACAATATTCATTGATTTTTGCCATTGAAAAACATCATGTTATTCATATACCAGAAATGATTGAAGCTACTGACTGAATGAAAGGAGCTGGCATCTCACTCTCTTTGAATCTTCTTTATCATGCTAAGAGGAGCAGGAAAAAGCAAAAAATTTCAGAATTGCACCTTGCAATGCGGAGAAATTACTGTTTGTGCATTTACAATATTCAATGATTTTTGCCATTGAAAAACGTCCAGAAATGATTGAAGCTACTGACTGAATGAAAGGAGCTGGCATCTCACTCTCTTTGAATCTTCTTTATCATGCTAAGAGGAGCAGGAAAAAGCAAAAAATTTCAGAATTGCACCTTGCAATGCGGAGAAATTACTGTTTGTGCATTTACAATATTCATTGATTTTTGCCATTGAAAAACATCATGTTATTCATATACCAGAAATGATTGAAGCTACTGACTGAATGAAAGGAGCTGGCATCTCACTCTCTTTGAATCTTCTTTATCATGCTAAGAGGAGCAGGAAAAAGCAAAAAATTTCAGAATTGCACCTTGCAATGCGGAGAAATTACTGTTTGTGCATTTACAATATTCATTGATTTTTGCCATTGAAAAACATCATGTTATTCATATACCAGAAATGTTTGAAGCTACTGACTGAATGAAAGGAGCTGGCATCTTACTCTCTTTGAATCTTCTTTATCATGCTAAGAGGAGCAGGAAAAAGCAAAAAATTTCAGAATTGCACCTTGCAATGCGGAGAAATTACTGTTTGTGCATTTACAATATTCATTGATTTTTGCCATTGAAAAACATCCAGAAATGATTGAAGCTACTGACTGAATGAAAGGAGCTGGCATCTCACTCTCTTTGAATCTTGTTTATCATGCTAAGAGGAGCAGGAAAAAGCAAAAAATTTCAGAATTGCACCTTGCAATGCGGAGAAATTACTGTTTGTGCATTTACAATATTCATTGATTTTTGCCATTGAAAAACATCATGTTATTCATATACCAGAAATGATTGAAGCTACTGACTGAATGAAAGGAGCTGGCATCTCACTCTCTTTGAATCTTCTTTATCATGCTAAGAGGAGCAGGAAAAAGCAAAAAAATTCAGAATTGCACCTTGCAATGCGGAGAAATTACTGTTTGTGCATTTACAATATTCAATGATTTTTGCCATTGAAAAACGTCCAGAAATGATTGAAGCTACTGACTGAATGAAAGGAGCTGGCATCTCACTCTCTTTGAATCTTCTTTATCATGCTAAGAGGAGCAGGAAAAAGTAAAAAATTTCAGAATTGCACCTTGCAAGGCGGAGAAATTACTGTTTGTGCATTTACAATATTCATTGATTTTTGACATTGAAAAACATCATGCTATTCATATACCAGAAATGTTTGAAGCTACTGACTGAATGAAAGGAGCTGGCATCTCACTCTCTTTGAATCTTCTTTATCATGCTAAGAGGAGCAGGAAAAAGCAAAAATTTCAGAATTGCACCTTGCAATGCGGAGAAATTACTGTTTGTGCATTTACAATATTCATTGATTTTTGCCATTGAAAAACATCCAGAAATGATTGAAGCTACTGACTGAATGAAAGGAGCTGGCATCTCACTCTCTTTGAATCTTGTTTATCATGCTAAGAGGAGCAGGAAAAAGCAAAAAATTTCAGAATTGCACCTTGCAATGCGGAGAAATTACTGTTTGTGCATTTACAATATTCATTGATTTTTGCCATTGAAAAACATCATGTTATTCATATACCAGAAATGTTTGAAGCTACTGACTGAATGAAAGGAGCTGGCATCTCACTCTCTTTGAATCTTCTTTATCATGCTAAGAGGAGCAGGAAAAAGCAAAAAATTTCAGAATTGCACCTTGCAATGCGGAGAAATTACTGTTTGTGCATTTACAATATTCATTGATTTTTGCCATTGAAAAACATCCAGAAATGATTGAAGCTACTGACTGAATGAAAGGAGCTGGCATCTCACTCTCTTTGAATCTTGTTTATCATGCTAAGAGGAGCAGGAAAAAGCAAAAAATTTCAGAATTGCACCTTGCAATGCGGAGAAATTACTGTTTGTGCATTTACAATATTCATTGATTTTTGCCATTGAAAAATGTCCAGAAATGATTGAAGCTACTGACTGAATGAAAGGAGCTGGCATCTCACTCTCTTTGAATCTTCTTTATCATGCTAAGAGGAGCAGGAAAAAGCAAAAAATTTCAGAATTGCACCTTGCAATGCGGAGAAATTACTGTTTGTGCATTTACAATATTCATTGATTTTTGCCATTGAAAAACATCATGTTATTCATATACGAGAAATGTTTGAAGCTACTGACTGAATGAAAGGAGCTGGCATCTCACTCTCTTTGAATCTTCTTTATCATGCTAAGAGGAGCAGGAAAAAGCAAAAAATTTCAGAATTGCACCTTGCAATGCGAAGAAATTACTGTTTGTGCATTTACAATATTCATTGATTTTTGCCATTGAAAAACGTCCAGAAATGATTGAAGCTACTGACTGAATGAAAGGAGCTGGCATCTCACTCTCTTTGAATCTTGTTTATCATGCTAAGAGGAGCAGGAAAAAGCAAAAAATTTCAGAATTGCACCTTGCAATGCGGAGAAATTACTGTTTGTGCATTTACAATATTCATTGATTTTTGCCATTGAAAAACATCATGTTATTCATATACCAGAAATGTTTGAAGCTACTGACTGAATGAAAGGAGCTGGCATCTTACTCTCTTTGAATCTTCTTTATCATGCTAAGAGGAGCAGGAAAAAGCAAAAAATTTCAGAATTGCACCTTGCAATGCGGAGAAATTACTGTTTGTGCATTTACAATATTCATTGATTTTTGCCATTGAAAAACATCCAGAAATGATTGAAGCTACTGACTGAATGAAAGGAGCTGGCATCTCACTCTCTTTGAATCTTGTTTATCATGCTAAGAGGAGCAGGAAAAAGCAAAAAATTTCAGAATTGCACCTTGCAATGCGGAGAAATTACTGTTTGTGCATTTACAATATTCATTGATTTTTGCCATTGAAAAACATCATGTTATTCATATACCAGAAATGATTGAAGCTACTGACTGAATGAAAGGAGCTGGCATCTCACTCTCTTTGAATCTTCTTTATCATGCTAAGAGGAGCAGGAAAAAGCAAAAAATTTCAGAATTGCACCTTGCAATGCGGAGAAATTACTGTTTGTGCATTTACAATATTCAATGATTTTTGCCATTGAAAAACGTCCAGAAATGATTGAAGCTACTGACTGAATGAAAGGAGCTGGCATCTCACTCTCTTTGAATCTTCTTTATCATGCTAAGAGGAGCAGGAAAAAGCAAAAAATTTCAGAATTGCACCTTGCAAGGCGGAGAAATTACTGTTTGTGCATTTACAATATTCATTGATTTTTGACATTGAAAAACATCATGCTATTCATATACCAGAAATGTTTGAAGCTACTGACTGAATGAAAGGAGCTGGCATCTCACTCTCTTTGAATCTTCTTTATCATGCTAAGAGGAGCAGGAAAAAGCAAAAAATTTCAGAATTGCACCTTGCAATGCGGAGAAATTACTGTTTGTGCATTTACAATATTCATTGATTTTTGCCATTGAAAAACGTCCAGAAATGATTGAAGCTACTGACTGAATGAAAGGAGCTGGCATCTCACTCTCTTTGAATCTTGTTTATCATGCTAAGAGGAGCAGGAAAAAGCAAAAAATTTCAGAATTGCACCTTGCAATGCGGAGAAATTACTGTTTGTGCATTTACAATATTCATTGATTTTTGCCATTGAAAAACATCATGTTATTCATATACCAGAAATGATTGAAGCTACTGACTGAATGAAAGGAGCTGGCATCTCACTCTCTTTGAATCTTCTTTATCATGCTAAGAGGAGCAGGAAAAAGCAAAAAATTTCAGAATTGCACCTTGCAATGCGGAGAAATTACTGTTTGTGCATTTACAATATTCAATGATTTTTGCCATTGAAAAACGTCCAGAAATGATTGAAGCTACTGACTGAATGAAAGGAGCTGGCATCTCACTCTCTTTGAATCTTCTTTATCATGCTAAGAGGAGCAGGAAAAAGCAAAAAATTTCAGAATTGCACCTTGCAATGCGGAGAAATTACTGTTTGTGCATTTACAATATTCATTGATTTTTGCCATTGAAAAACATCATGTTATTCATATACCAGAAATGATTGAAGCTACTGACTGAATGAAAGGAGCTGGCATCTCACTCTCTTTGAATCTTCTTTATCATGCTAAGAGGAGCAGGAAAAAGCAAAAAATTTCAGAATTGCACCTTGCAATGCGGAGAAATTACTGTTTGTGCATTTACAATATTCAATGATTTTTGCCATTGAAAAACGTCCAGAAATGATTGAAGCTACTGACTGAATGAAAGGAGCTGGCATCTCACTCTCTTTGAATCTTCTTTATCATGCTAAGAGGAGCAGGAAAAAGCAAAAAATTTCAGAATTGCACCTTCCAATGCGGAGAAATTACTGTTTGTGCATTTACAATATTCATTGATTTTTGCCATTGAAAAACATCATGTTATTCATATACCAGAAATGATTGAAGCTACTGACTGAATGAAAGGAGCTGGCATCTCACTCTCTTTGAATCTTCTTTATCATGCTAAGAGGAGCAGGAAAAAGCAAAAAATTTCAGAATTGCACCTTGCAATGCGGAGAAATTACTGTTTGTGCATTTACAATATTCAATGATTTTTGCCATTGAAAAACGTCCAGAAATGATTGAAGCTACTGACTGAATGAAAGGAGCTGGCATCTCACTCTCTTTGAATCTTCTTTATCATGCTAAGAGGAGCAGGAAAAAGCAAAAAATTTCAGAATTGCACCTTCCAATGCGGAGAAATTACTGTTTGTGCATTTACAATATTCATTGATTTTTGCCATTGAAAAACATCATGTTATTCATATACCAGAAATGTTTGAAGCTACTGACTGAATGAAAGGAGCTGGCATCTCACTCTCTTTGAATCTTCTTTATCATGCTAAGAGGAGCAGGAAAAAGCAAAAAATTTCAGAATTGCACCTTGCAATGCGGAGAAATTACTGTTTGTGCATTTACAATATTCATTGATTTTTGCCATTGAAAAACGTCCAGAAATGATTGAAGCTACTGACTGAATGAAAGGAGCTGGCATCTCACTCTCTTTGAATCTTCTTTATCATGCTAAGAGGAGCAGGAAAAAGCAAAAAATTTCAGAATTGCACCTTGCAATGCGGAGAAATTACTGTTTGTGCATTTACAATATTCATTGATTTTTGCCATTGAAAAACGTCCAGAAATGTTTGAAGCTACTGACTGAATGAAAGGAGCTGGCATCTCACTCTCTTTGAATCTTCTTTATCATGCTAAGAGGAGCAGGAAAAAGCAAAAAATTTCAGAATTGCACCTTGCAATGAGGAGAAATTACTGTTTGTGCATTTACAATATTCATTGATTTTTGCCATTGAAAAACATCATGTTATTCATATACCAGAAATGTTTGAAGCTACTGACTGAATGAAAGGAGCTGGCATCTCACTCTCTTTGAATCTTCTTTATCATGCTAAGAGGAGCAGGAAAAAGCAAAAAATTTCAGAATTGCACCTTGCAATGCGGAGAAATTACTGTTTGTGCATTTACAATATTCAATGATTTTTGCCATTGAAAAACGTCCAGAAATGATTGAAGCTACTGACTGAATGAAAGGAGCTGGCATCTCACTCTCTTTGAATCTTCTTTATCATGCTAAGAGGAGCAGGAAAAAGCAAAAAATTTCAGAATTGCACCTTCCAATGCGGAGAAATTACTGTTTGTGCATTTACAATATTCATTGATTTTTGCCATTGAAAAACATCATGTTATTCATATACCAGAAATGTTTGAAGCTACTGACTGAATGAAAGGAGCTGGCATCTCACTCTCTTTGAATCTTCTTTATCATGCTAAGAGGAGCAGGAAAAAGCAAAAAATTTCAGAATTGCACCTTGCAATGCGGAGAAATTACTGTTTGTGCATTTACAATATTCATTGATTTTTGCCATTGAAAAACGTCCAGAAATGATTGAAGCTACTGACTGAATGAATGGAGCTGGCATCTCACTCTCTTTGAATCTTCTTTATCATGCTAAGAGGAGCAGGAAAAAGCAAAAAATTTCAGAATTGCACCTTGCAATGCGGAGAAATTACTGTTTGTGCATTTACAATATTCATTGATTTTTGCCATTGAAAAACATCATGTTATTCATATACCAGAAATGTTTGAAGCTACTGACTGAATGAAAGGAGCTGGCATCTCACTCTCTTTGAATCTTCTTTATCATGCTAAGAGGAGCAGGAAAAAGCAAAAAATTTCAGAATTGCACCTTGCAATGCGGAGAAATTACTGTTTGTGCATTTACAATATTCATTGATTTTTGCCATTGAAAAACGTCCAGAAATGATTGAAGCTACTGACTGAATGAAAGGAGCTGGCATCTCACTCTCTTTGAATCTTGTTTATCATGCTAAGAGGAGCAGGAAAAAGCAAAAAATTTCAGAATTGCACCTTGCAATGCGGAGAAATTACTGTTTGTGCATTTACAATATTCATTGATTTTTGCCATTGAAAAACATCATGTTATTCATATACCAGAAATGTTTGAAGCTACTGACTGAATGAAAGGAGCTGGCATCTCACTCTCTTTGAATCTTCTTTATCATGCTAAGAGGAGCAGGAAAAAGCAAAAAATTTCAGAATTGCACCTTGCAATGCGGAGAAATTACTGTTTGTGCATTTACAATATTCATTGATTTTTGCCATTGAAAAACGTCCAGAAATGATTGAAGCTACTGACTGAATGAAAGGAGCTGGCATCTCACTCTCTTTGAATCTTGTTTATCATGCTAAGAGGAGCAGGAAAAAGCAAAAAATTTCAGAATTGCACCTTGCAATGCGGAGAAATTACTGTTTGTGCATTTACAATATTCATTGATTTTTGCCATTGAAAAACATCATGTTATTCATATACCAGAAATGTTTGAAGCTACTGACTGAATGAAAGGAGCTGGCATCTCACTCTCTTTGAATCTTCTTTATCATGCTAAGAGGAGCAGGAAAAAGCAAAAAATTTCAGAATTGCACATTGCAATGCGGAGAAATTACTGTTTGTGCATTTACAATATTCATTGATTTTTGCCATTGAAAAACATCCAGAAATGATTGAAGCTACTGACTGAATGAAAGGAGCTGGCATCTCACTCTCTTTGAATCTTGTTTATCATGCTAAGAGGAGCAGGAAAAAGCAAAAAATTTCAGAATTGCACCTTGCAATGCGGAGAAATTACTGTTTGTGCATTTACAATATTCATTGATTTTTGCCATTGAAAAACATCATGTTATTCATATACCAGAAATGATTGAAGCTACTGACTGAATGAAAGGAGCTGGCATCTCACTCTCTTTGAATCTTCTTTATCATGCTAAGAGGAGGAGGAAAAAGCAAAAAATTTCAGAATTGCACCTTGCAATGCGGAGAAATTACTGTTTGTGCATTTACAATATTCAATGATTTTTGCCATTGAAAAACGTCCAGAAATGATTGAAGCTACTGACTGAATGAAAGGAGCTGGCATCTCACTCTCTTTGAATCTTCTTTATCATGCTAAGAGGAGCAGGAAAAAGCAAAAAATTTCAGAATTGCACCTTGCAAGGCGGAGAAATTACTGTTTGTGCATTTACAATATTCATTGATTTTTGCCATTGAAAAACATCATGCTATTCATATACCAGAAATGTTTGAAGCTACTGACTGAATGAAAGGAGCTGGCATCTCACTCTCTTTGAATCTTCTTTATCATGCTAAGAGGAGCAGGAAAAAGCAAAAAATTTCAGAATTGCACCTTGCAATGCGGAGAAATTACTGTTTGTGCATTTACAATATTCATTGATTTTTGCCATTGAAAAACGTCCAGAAATGATTGAAGCTACTGACTGAATGAAAGGAGCTGGCATCTCACTCTCTTTGAATCTTGTTTATCATGCTAAGAGGAGCAGGAAAAAGCAAAAAATTTCAGAATTGCACCTTGCAATGCGGAGAAATTACTGTTTGTGCATTTACAATATTCATTGATTTTTGCCATTGAAAAACATCATGTTATTCATATACCAGAAATGTTTGAAGCTACTGACTGAATGAAAGGAGCTGGCATCTCACTCTCTTTGAATCTTCTTTATCATGCTAAGAGGAGCAGGAAAAAGCAAAAAATTTCAGAATTGCACCTTGCAATGCGGAGAAATTACTGTTTGTGCATTTACAATATTCATTGATTTTTGCCATTGAAAAACATCCAGAAATGATTGAAGCTACTGACTGAATGAAAGGAGCTGGCATCTCACTCTCTTTGAATCTTGTTTATCATGCTAAGAGGAGCAGGAAAAAGCAAAAAATTTCAGAATTGCACCTTGCAATGCGGAGAAATTACTGTTTGTGCATTTACAATATTCATTGATTTTTGCCATTGAAAAACATCATGTTATTCATATACCAGAAATGATTGAAGCTACTGACTGAATGAAAGGAGCTGGCATCTCACTCTCTTTGAATCTTCTTTATCATGCTAAGAGGAGCAGGAAAAAGCAAAAAATTTCAGAATTGCACCTTGCAATGCGGAGAAATTACTGTTTGTGCATTTACAATATTAATTGATTTTTGCCATTGAAAAACATCATGTTATTCATATACCAGAAATGTTTGAAGCTACTGACTGAATGAAAGGAGCTGGCATCTCACTCTCTTTGAATCTTCTTTATCATGCTAAGAGGAGCAGGAAAAAGCAAAAAATTTCAGAATTGCACCTTGCAATGCGGAGAAATTACTGTTTGTGCATTTACAATATTCATTGATTTTTGCCATTGAAAAACGTCCAGAAATGATTGAAGCTACTGACTGAATGGAAGGAGCTGGCATCTCACTCTCTTTGAATCTTCTTTATCATGCTAAGAGGAGCAGGAAAAAGCAAAAAATTTCAGAATTGCACCTTGCAATGCGGAGAAATTACTGTTTGTGCATTTACAATATTCATTGATTTTTGCCATTGAAAAACGTCCAGAAATGATTGAAGCTACTGACTGAATGAAAGGAGCTGGCATCTCACTCTCTTTGAATCTTCTTTATCATGCTAAGAGGAGCAGGAAAAAGCAAAAAATTTCAGAATTGCACCTTGCAATGCGGAGAAATTACTGTTTGTGCATTTACAATATTCATTGATTTTTGCCATTGAAAAACATCATGTTATTCATATACCAGAAATGTTTGAAGCTACTGACTGAATGAAAGGAGCTGGCATCTCACTCTCTTTGAATCTTCTTTATCATGCTAAGAGGAGCAGGAAAAAGCAAAAAATTTCAGAATTGCACCTTGCAATGCGGAGAAATTACTGTCTGTGCATTTACAATATTCATTGATTTTTGCCACTGAAAAACGTCCAGAAATGATTGAAGCTACTGACTGAATGAAAGGAGCTGGCATCTCACTCTCTTTGATTCTTCTTTATCATGCTAAGAGGAGCAGGAAAAAGCAAAAAATTTCAGAATTGCACCTTGCAATGTGGAGAAATTACTGTTTGTGCATTTACAATATTCATTGATTTTTGCCATTGAAAAACGTCCAGAAATGATTGAAGCTACTGACTGAATGAAAGGAGCTGGCATCTCACTCTCTTTGAATCTTCTTTATCATGCTAAGAAGAGCAGGAAAAAGCAAAACATTTCAGAATTGCACCTTGCAATGCGGAGAAATTACTGTTTGTGCATTTACAATATTCATTGATTTTTGCCATTGAAAAACATCATGTTATTCATATACCAGAAATGTTTGAAGCTACTGACTGAAGGAAAGGAGCTGGCATCTCACTCTCTTTGAATCTTCTTTATCATGCTTAGAGGAGCAGGAAAAAGCAAAAAATTTCAGAATTGCACCTTGCAATGCGGAGAAATTACTGTTTGTGCATTTACAATATTCATTGATTTTTGCCATTGAAAAACGTCCAGAAATGATTGAAGCTACTGACTGAATGAAAGGAGCTGGCATCTCACTCTCTTTGAATCTTGTTTATCATGCTAAGAGGAGCAGGAAAAAGCAAAAAATTTCAGAATTGCACCTTGCAATGCGGAGAAATTACTGTTTGTGCATTTACAATATTCATTGATTTTTGCCATTGAAAAACGTCCAGAAATCATTGAAGCTACTGACTGAATGAAAGGAGCTGGCATCTCATTCTCTTTGAATCTTCTTTATCATGCTAAGAGGAGCAGGAAAAGCAAAAAATTTCAGAATTGCACCTTGCAATGCGGAGAAATTACTGTTTGTGCATTTACAATATTCATTGATTTTTGCCATTGAAAAACATCATGTTATTCATATACCAGAAATGATTGAAGCTACTGACTGAATGAAAGGAGCTGGCATCTCACTCTCTTTGAATCTTCTTTATCATGCTAAGATGAGCAGGAAAAAGCAAAAAATTTCAGAATTGCACCTTGCAATGCGGAGAAATTACTGTTTGTGCATTTACAATATTCAATGATTTTTGCCATTGAAAAACGTCCAGAAATGATTGAAGCTACTGACTGAATGAAAGGAGCTGGCATCTCACTCTCTTTGAATCTTCTTTATCATGCTAAGAGGAGCAGGAAAAAGCAAAAAATTTCAGAATTGCACCTTTCAATGCGGAGAAATTACTGTTTGTGCATCTACTATATTCATTGATTTTTGCCATTGAAAAACATCATGTTATTCATATACCAGAAATGTTTGAAGCTACTGACTGAATGAAAGGAGCTGGCATCTCACTCTCTTTGAATCTTTTTTATCATGCTAAGAGGAGCTGGAAAAAGCAAAAAATTTCAGAATTGCACCTTGCAATGCGGAGAAATTACTGTTTGTGCATTTACAATATTCATTGATTTTTGCCATTGAAAAACGTCTAGAAATGATTGAAGCTACTGACTGAATGAAAGGAGCTGGCATCTCACTCTCTTTGAATATTGTTTATCATGCTAAGAGGAGCAGGAAAAAGCAAAAAATTTCAGAATTGCACCTTGCAATGCGGAGAAATTACTGTTTGTGCATTTACAATATTCATTGATTTTTGCCATTGAAAAACGTCCAGAAATGATTGAAGCTACTGACTGAATGAAAGGAGCTGGCATCTCACTCTCTTTGAATCTTCTTTATCATGCTAAGAGGAGCAGGAAAAAGCAAAAAATTTCAGAATTGCACCTTGCAATGCGGAGAAATTACTGTTTGTGCATTTACAATATTCATTGATTTTGCCATTGAAAAACATCATGTTATTCATATACCAGAAATGATTGAAGCTACTGACTGAATGAAAGGAGCTGGCATCTCATTCTCTTTGAATCTTCTTTATCATGCTAAGAGGAGCAGGAAAAAGCAAAAAATTTCAGAATTGCACCTTGCAATGCGGAGAAATTACTGTTTGTGCATTTACAATATTCAATGATTTTTGCCATTGAAAAACGTCCAGAAATGATTGAAGCTACTGACTGAATGAAAGGAGCTGGCATCTCACTCTCTTTGAATCTTGTTTATCATGCTAAGAGGAGCAGGAAAAAGCAAAAAATTTCAGAATTGCACCTTGCAATGCGGAGAAATTACTGTTTGTGCATTTACAATATTCATTGATTTTTGCCATTGAAAAACGTCCAGAAATGATTGAAGCTACTGACTGAATGAAAGGAGCTGGCATCTCACTCTCTTTGAATCTTCTTTATCATGCTAAGAGGAGCAGGAAAAAGCAAAAAATTTCAGAATTGCACCTTGCAATGCGGAGAAATTACTGTTTGTGCATTTACAATATTCATTGATTTTTGCCATTGAAAAACGTCCAGAAATGATTGAAGCTACTGACTGAATGAAAGGAGCTGGCATCTCACTCTCTTTGAATCTTGTTTATCATGCTAAGAGGAGCAGGAAAAAGCAAAAAATTTCAGAATTGCACCTTGCAATGCGGAGAAATTACTGTTTGTGCATTTACAATATTCATTGATTTTTGCCATTGAAAAACGTCCAGAAATGATTGAAGCTACTGACTGAATGAAAGGAGCTGGCATCTCACTCTCTTTGAATCTTCTTTATCATGCTAAGAGGAGCAGGAAAAAGCAAAAAATTTCAGAATTGCACCTTGCAATGCGGAGAAATTACTGTTTGTGCATTTACAATATTCATTGATTTTGCCATTGAAAAACATCATGTTATTCATATACCAGAAATGATTGAAGCTACTGACTGAATGAAAGGAGCTGGCATCTCATTCTCTTTGAATCTTCTTTATCATGCTAAGAGGAGCAGGAAAAAGCAAAAAATTTCAGAATTGCACCTTGCAATGCGGAGAAATTACTGTTTGTGCATTTACAATATTCAATGATTTTTGCCATTGAAAAACGTCCAGAAATGATTGAAGCTACTGACTGAATGAAAGGAGCTGGCATCTCACTCTCTTTGAATCTTGTTTATCATGCTAAGAGGAGCAGGAAAAAGCAAAAAATTTCAGAATTGCACCTTGCAATGCGGAGAAATTACTGTTTGTGCATTTACAATATTCATTGATTTTTGCCATTGAAAAACGTCCAGAAATGATTGAAGCTACTGACTGAATGAAAGGAGCTGGCATCTCACTCTCTTTGAATCTTCTTTATCATGCTAAGAGGAGCAGGAAAAAGCAAAAAATTTCAGAATTGCACCTTGCAATGCGGAGAAATTACTGTTTGTGCATTTACAATATTCATTGATTTTTGCCATTGAAAAACGTCCAGAAATGATTGAAGCTACTGACTGAATGAAAGGAGCTGGCATCTCACTCTCTTTGAATCTTCTTTATCATGCTAAGAGGAGCAGGAAACAGCAAAAAATTTCAGAATTGCACCTTGCAATGCGGAGAAATTACTGTTTGTGCATTTACAATATTCATTGATTTTTGCCATTGAAAAACGTCCAGAAATGATTGAAGCTACTGACTGAATGAAAGGAGCTGGCATCTCACTCTCTTTGAATCTTCTTTATCATGCTAAGAGGAGCAGGAAAAAGCAAAAAATTTCAGAATTGCACCTTGTAATGCGGAGAAACTACTGTTTGTGCATTTACAATATTCATTGATTTTTGCCATTGAAAAACGTCCAGAAATGATTGAAGCTACTGACTGAATGAAAGGAGCTGGCATCTCACTCTCTTTGAATCTTGTTTATCATGCTAAGAGGAGCAGGAAAAAGCAAAAAATTTCAGAATTGCACCTTGCAATGCGGAGAAATTACTGTTTGTGCATTTACAATATTCATTGATTTTTGCCATTGAAAAACGTCCAGAAATGATTGAAGCTACTGACTGAATGAAAGGAGCTGGCATCTCACTCTCTTTGAATCTTCTTTATCATGCTAAGAGGAGCAGGAAAAAGCAAAAAATTTCAGAATTGCACCTTGCAATGCGGAGAAATTACTGTTTGTGCATTTACAATATTCATTGATTTTTGCCATTGAAAAACGTCCAGAAATGATTGAAGCTACTGACTGAATGAAAGGAGCTGGCATCTCACTCTCTTTGAATCTTCTTTATCATGCTAAGAGGAGCAGGAAAAAGCAAAAAATTTCAGAATTGCACCTTGCAATGCGGAGAAATTACTGTTTGTGCATTTACAATATTCATTGATTTTTGCCATTGAAAAACGTCCAGAAATGATTGAAGCTACTGACTGAATGAAAGGAGCTGGCATCTCACTCTCTTTGAATCTTCTTTATCATGCTAAGAGGAGCAGGAAACAGCAAAAAATTTCAGAATTGCACCTTGCAATACGGAGAAATTACTGTTTGTGCATTTACAATATTCATTGATTTTTGCCATTGAAAAACGTCCAGAAATGATTGAAGCTACTGACTGAATGAAAGGAGCTGGCATCTCACTCTCTTTGAATCTTCTTTATCATGCTAAGAGGAGCAGGAAAAAGAAAAAAATTTCAGAATTGCACCTTGTAATGCGGAGAAACTACTGTTTGTGCATTTACAATATTCATTGATTTTTGCCATTGAAAAACGTCCAGAAATGATTGAAGCTACTGACTGAATGAAAGGAGCTGGCATCTCACTCTCTTTGAATCTTCTTTATCATGCTAAGATGAGCAGGAAAAAGCAAAAAATTTCAGAATTGCACCTTGCAATGCGGAGAAATTACTGTTTGTGCATTTACAATATTCAATGATTTTTGCCATTGAAAAACGTCCAGAAATGATTGAAGCTACTGACTGAATGAAAGGAGCTGGCATCTCACTCTCTTTGAATCTTCTTTATCATGCTAAGAGGAGCAGGAAAAAGCAAAAAATTTCAGAATTGCACCTTTCAATGCGGAGAAATTACTGTTTGTGCATCTACTATATTCATTGATTTTTGCCATTGAAAAACATCATGTTATTCATATACCAGAAATGTTTGAAGCTACTGACTGAATGAAAGGAGCTGGCATCTCACTCTCTTTGAATCTTTTTTATCATGCTAAGAGGAGCTGGAAAAAGCAAAAAATTTCAGAATTGCACCTTGCAATGCGGAGAAATTACTGTTTGTGCATTTACAATATTCATTGATTTTTGCCATTGAAAAACGTCTAGAAATGATTGAAGCTACTGACTGAATGAAAGGAGCTGGCATCTCACTCTCTTTGAATCTTGTTTATCATGCTAAGAGGAGCAGGAAAAAGCAAAAAAATTCAGAATTGCACCTTGCAATGCGGAGAAATTACTGTTTGTGCATTTACAATATTCATTGATTTTTGCCATTGAAAAACGTCCAGAAATGATTGAAGCTACTGACTGAATGAAAGGAGCTGGCATCTCACTCTCTTTGAATCTTCTTTATCATGCTAAGAGGAGCAGGAAAAAGCAAAAAATTTCAGAATTGCACCTTGCAATGCGGAGAAATTACTGTTTGTGCATTTACAATATTCATTGATTTTGCCATTGAAAAACATCATGTTATTCATATACCAGAAATGATTGAAGCTACTGACTGAATGAAAGGAGCTGGCATCTCATTCTCTTTGAATCTTCTTTATCATGCTAAGAGGAGCAGGAAAAAGCAAAAAATTTCAGAATTGCACCTTGCAATGCGGAGAAATTACTGTTTGTGCATTTACAATATTCAATGATTTTTGCCATTGAAAAACGTCCAGAAATGATTGAAGCTACTGACTGAATGAAAGGAGCTGGCATCTCACTCTCTTTGAATCTTGTTTATCATGCTAAGAGGAGCAGGAAAAAGCAAAAAATTTCAGAATTGCACCTTGCAATGCGGAGAAATTACTGTTTGTGCATTTACAATATTCATTGATTTTTGCCATTGAAAAACGTCCAGAAATGATTGAAGCTACTGACTGAATGAAAGGAGCTGGCATCTCACTCTCTTTGAATCTTCTTTATCATGCTAAGAGGAGCAGGAAAAAGCAAAAAATTTCAGAATTGCACCTTGCAATGCGGAGAAATTACTGTTTGTGCATTTACAATATTCATTGATTTTTGCCATTGAAAAACGTCCAGAAATGATTGAAGCTACTGACTGAATGAAAGGAGCTGGCATCTCACTCTCTTTGAATCTTGTTTATCATGCTAAGAGGAGCAGGAAAAAGCAAAAAATTTCAGAATTGCACCTTGCAATGCGGAGAAATTACTGTTTGTGCATTTACAATATTCATTGATTTTTGCCATTGAAAAACGTCCAGAAATGATTGAAGCTACTGACTGAATGAAAGGAGCTGGCATCTCACTCTCTTTGAATCTTCTTTATCATGCTAAGAGGAGCAGGAAAAAGCAAAAAATTTCAGAATTGCACCTTGCAATGCGGAGAAATTACTGTTTGTGCATTTACAATATTCATTGATTTTGCCATTGAAAAACATCATGTTATTCATATACCAGAAATGATTGAAGCTACTGACTGAATGAAAGGAGCTGGCATCTCATTCTCTTTGAATCTTCTTTATCATGCTAAGAGGAGCAGGAAAAAGCAAAAAATTTCAGAATTGCACCTTGCAATGCGGAGAAATTACTGTTTGTGCATTTACAATATTCAATGATTTTTGCCATTGAAAAACGTCCAGAAATGATTGAAGCTACTGACTGAATGAAAGGAGCTGGCATCTCACTCTCTTTGAATCTTGTTTATCATGCTAAGAGGAGCAGGAAAAAGCAAAAAATTTCAGAATTGCACCTTGCAATGCGGAGAAATTACTGTTTGTGCATTTACAATATTCATTGATTTTTGCCATTGAAAAACGTCCAGAAATGATTGAAGCTACTGACTGAATGAAAGGAGCTGGCATCTCACTCTCTTTGAATCTTCTTTATCATGCTAAGAGGAGCAGGAAAAAGCAAAAAATTTCAGAATTGCACCTTGCAATGCGGAGAAATTACTGTTTGTGCATTTACAATATTCATTGATTTTTGCCATTGAAAAACGTCCAGAAATGATTGAAGCTACTGACTGAATGAAAGGAGCTGGCATCTCAATCTCTTTGAATCTTCTTTATCATGCTAAGAGGAGCAGGAAACAGCAAAAAATTTCAGAATTGCACCTTGCAATGCGGAGAAATTACTGTTTGTGCATTTACAATATTCATTGATTTTTGCCATTGAAAAACGTCCAGAAATGATTGAAGCTACTGACTGAATGAAAGGAGCTGGCATCTCACTCTCTTTGAATCTTCTTTATCATGCTAAGAGGAGCAGGAAAAAGCAAAAAATTTCAGAATTGCACCTTGTAATGCGGAGAAACTACTGTTTGTGCATTTACAATATTCATTGATTTTTGCCATTGAAAAACGTCCAGAAATGATTGAAGCTACTGACTGAATGAAAGGAGCTGGCATCTCACTCTCTTTGAATCTTCTTTATCATGCTAAGAGGAGCAGGAAAAAGCAAAAAATTTCAGAATTGCACCTTGCAATGCGGAGAAATTACTGTTTGTGCATTTACAATATTCATTGATTTTTGCCATTGAAAAACGTCCAGAAATGATTGAAGCTACTGACTGAATGAAAGGAGCTGGCATCTCACTCTCTTTGAATCTTCTTTATCATGCTAAGAGGAGCAGGAAAAAGCAAAAAATTTCAGAATTGCACCTTGCAATGCGGAGAAATTACTGTTTGTGCATTTACAATATTCATTGATTTTTGCCATTGAAAAACGTGCAGAAATGATTGAAGCTACTGACTGAATGAAAGGAGCTGGCATCTCACTCTCTTTGAATCTTCTTTATCATGCTAAGAGGAGCAGGAAACAGCAAAAAATTTCAGAATTGCACCTTGCAATGCGGAGAAATTACTGTTTGTGCATTTACAATATTCATTGATTTTTGCCATTGAAAAACGTCCAGAAATGATTGAAGCTACTGACTGAATGAAAGGAGCTGGCATCTCACTCTCTTTGAATCTTCTTTATCATGCTAAGAGGAGCAGGAAAAAGCAAAAAATTTCAGAATTGCACCTTGTAATGCGGAGAAACTACTGTTTGTGCATTTACAATATTCATTGATTTTTGCCATTGAAAAACGTCCAGAAATGATTGAAGCTACTGACTGAATGAAAGGAGCTGGCATCTCACTCTCTTTGAATCTTGTTTATCATGCTAAGAGGAGCAGGAAAAAGCAAAAAATTTCAGAATTGCACCTTGCAATGCGGAGAAATTACTGTTTGTGCATTTACAATATTCATTGATTTTTGCCATTGAAAAACGTCCAGAAATGATTGAAGCTACTGACTGAATGAAAGGAGCTGGCATCTCACTCTCTTTGAATCTTCTTTATCATGCTAAGAGGAGCAGGAAAAAGCAAAAAATTTCAGAATTGCACCTTGCAATGCGGAGAAATTACTGTTTGTGCATTTACAATATTCATTGATTTTTGCCATTGAAAAACATCATGTTATTCATATACCAGAAATGATTGAAGCTACTGACTGAATGAAAGGAGCTGGCATCTCATTCTCTTTGAATCTTCTTTATCATGCTAAGAGGAGCAGGAAAAAGCAAAAAATTTCAGAATTGCACCTTGCAATGCGGAGAAATTACTGTTTGTGCATTCACAATATTCAATGATTTTTGCCATTGAAAAACGTCCAGAAATGATTGAAGCTACTGACTGAATGAAAGGAGCTGGCATCTCACTCTCTTTGAATCTTGTTTATCATGCTAAGAGGAGCAGGAAAAAGCAAAAAATTTCAGAATTGCACCTTGCAATGCGGAGAAATTACTGTTTGTGCATTTACAATATTCATTGATTTTTGCCATTGAAAAACGTCCAGAAATGATTGAAGCTACTGACTGAATGAAAGGAGCTGGCATCTCACTCTCTTTGAATCTTCTTTATCATGCTAAGAGGAGCAGGAAAAAGCAAAAAATTTCAGAATTGCACCTTTCAATGCGGAGAAATTACTGTTTGTGCATCTACTATATTCATTGATTTTTGCCATTGAAAAACATCATGTTATTCATATACCAGAAATGTTTGAAGCTACTGACTGAATGAAAGGAGCTGGCATCTCACTCTCTTTGAATCTTTTTTATCATGCTAAGAGGAGCTGGAAAAAGCAAAAAATTTCAGAATTGCACCTTGCAATGCGGAGAAATTACTGTTTGTGCATTTACAATATTCATTGATTTTTGCCATTGAAAAACGTCTAGAAATGATTGAAGCTACTGACTGAATGAAAGGAGCTGGCATCTCACTCTCTTTGAATCTTGTTTATCATGCTAAGAGGAGCAGGAAAAAGCAAAAAATTTCAGAATTGCACCTTGCAATGCGGAGAAATTACTGTTTGTGCATTTACAATATTCATTGATTTTTGCCATTGAAAAACGTCCAGAAATGATTGAAGCTACTGACTGAATGAAAGGAGCTGGCATCTCACTCTCTTTGAATCTTCTTTATCATGCTAAGAGGAGCAGGAAAAAGCAAAAAATTTCAGAATTGCACCTTGCAATGCGGAGAAATTACTGTTTGTGCATTTACAATATTCATTGATTTTGCCATTGAAAAACATCATGTTATTCATATACCAGAAATGATTGAAGCTACTGACTGAATGAAAGGAGCTGGCATCTCATTCTCTTTGAATCTTCTTTATCATGCTAAGAGGAGCAGGAAAAAGCAAAAAATTTCAGAATTGCACCTTGCAATGCGGAGAAATTACTGTTTGTGCATTTACAATATTCAATGATTTTTGCCATTGAAAAACGTCCAGAAATGATTGAAGCTACTGACTGAATGAAAGGAGCTGGCATCTCACTCTCTTTGAATCTTGTTTATCATGCTAAGAGGAGCAGGAAAAAGCAAAAAATTTCAGAATTGCACCT